>NC_143169.1:3737000-4047375 GCF_047325235.1 Durio zibethinus | reverse complement strand
TCTTGCATAATAATGTTTTAATTGCATGAGTTTAGAATCTCAACAATTGCCTAGTTTTAGGTTTTGTGCCTTTTGTTTATAGGAATGTTTAAATTTTTAACTTTTTATTGATGATGTAGTACAAAAGGTGGTCCCATTGTTAGTAAAAACACAGCCATAATATTAACACCATATAGGTGGCAAAAGGGCCATGGCGTAAGGGCCATGATGATGAGATTGTTAAATTGCATATGATACTTTGCTTTTCTTTTGTTAGTTAAGTTTAGGTTTTTAGTTAAAATTCTCTAATAAATTAATTTTTAAACTATAAAGCATCTATTTTGTTCCTAATGAAGACTTATTTCCATGTATGTTTAAGTTTAATCATGCCTATATGTATATTTTTATGTAGTTTAAGTTTAGTTGCAAGTTTAATTTTATACATTTTTAATTAGATTCATAGGTTTGTTTTAATTTAATCTTTCATACTTTAATCAATGTTTGGCATTTTATTTACGCAACACAAGTGTTAATAGTAATAAATAAAAATTTTCGATGATAAAATTTTAAGGAAGTCCAAGTAATTCTTTAAAATCTCTAGATGATGATATTTTTCTAAAAAAAAAATACTATTAAAGTAATGGAGTATTTAGGAAAATATTCAATACAAAAAATTTTCATTTATCTATTTTAGATGTTAATAATAATATGTAATGACTCTTTTAGTAATGAAATTGGTATAATTAAAGATTAATAATTAGAATAAACAATAAATTAAATTAAATAAAAAAGAAAAAAGTAAATGAAATTTTCAATGATAAGGCTCTAGGAAATTTGAGTAATGACTATTGAGAATTCCCTAGGTAAGAAAAGTCTTATAAAAATTATCAAAGTATTGAAATATTTAGAAATTTCTTTTCAAGACAAAAAAAAATCTTCATGCTATCATTTTTTTCTTGAATTTAAGAAGTCTTATATAAAAATATGCATTTTTATAAAAATAAATTTATAGTTAACAATATTATAACATGTTTTGTTTTATATTAAAGTAAATGAAAAATCTTTGAAGATGAGATTAAAAAAAAATTCGAGTAGTGATTCTTTTGAAATCTTCAGGTAAGAAAATTTATCTAAAATACTGTCAATGTATTAAAGCATTTAGATTAATTATCGATAAAGATTTCTCATTTGTTTTCAACTGGCATAGAAATGATTTGTTAAAAATATATATTATTTTTTAAAAATTATAGACATTATTACTTTATGGTTTTTTTAGCATAAAGATTAGAAATAAATATTAGCCACCAAGGATAGGATTTTGGATAATTCCAAGTAGTGATTCTCAAAGATTTCTTAAGTGAGATGGTTTCTTTTAATATTGCCAAAGTATTGGAGTATATTTAAGACTTTTTTAATATGAAAGATTCTTATTTACTTTTCTAGCATACTAAAAAATAAAAATATATTTTTAAAGAAAATTAAGAAAATTAAATTTTAAATACCAAAAATTAAAACCATTTTATTCAATATTAAAAGATAACACATAATTAATTAGTACCGTTTTAAACGTACGCTGTGAGGGTGCTTATCTTTCTCAATGCATAACTGATTTCTAAACCCAAACTATTTTTGCAGACTCAAAAATTATCATTTTAATAAATTTTACCTAATTTTAAAATTTTATTAAGAATGTAAGTTTACATAAGTAACCAATCACACCTAGCTGAAAAAGATTGATGGCAACTCTATCTTTTGTTTTCAAATTCATCTAATGGTCCCCAAAACCATTACGACAATATGTAACTTGTAATATTATCACTGATTAATGAAATTTTTTCTTTTGATCTTTGAGTTTGGTTCATTCAAGCATAAGTATTTTATCTTCTACTTTAACTTTTTAGCTTAATCATTGTAGTTATGGAAATTGAATAACTACCAAGTGAAAGGTCGACTCTAATGTAAGAAACTTCACAAGAGCTTTAAAATATAATCAATTACCTAAGTCTTTCAACATTTTAAAAGATAAGTAATTACCTTAAACTTCAAATGAAAAAGTTAATAAAAAGTTTTTATACTTCAAGCTTTATTTACCTTGGACTTCACTAGTACAAGCAAACCAAATAATTACAAGTTTCCTTGGTTTAAAGCCACTATGAAAACAATTTTTTAAATTATACATATTTTACATCCTTAAGATGAGATTTCCATTTAAGTCTTACAATCTACAAGTTTCAGGTTAGACAACTTTCTTCTTTATATATGGACTTTCATAGTTCGGCACCAATTTTCCTCTTCTATCATTGATTCTTAAGGCTTCCACTTTTCTATGTAACAGGTCACCCTTATGCATTTTTTTTCATTAAACTTTGTAACAGGTCACCTTTATGCATATTCTTTCATTGAACTCTTTTATTGTAATAGCTAGAGACTCTTACAAATAAATTGCTATCTTTGTCAAAGTAAGGTCTTTTTGCTCATTAGTCAAATCTAAATTGCCCCTTAAGGCTTTTTTCATCCCTTTTTTCATCACTTAGCTCAACTGAAAAGCTATGACTTCAACTAGAACCATGGCTTTCGTCTCAAAGGCCAACTTAAAAGGGGTTACTCAAAAGGAACTTTGGTAGTGTTTTTCAATACCCACAACACTCTAGGAAGCTCCTCGGTGCATTTTTCCTTTGGCATCATCTAAGTTCTTCTTTAAAACTTCAAGTATAGTTTTATTTACTGCCTCAACCTGACATTGGATTACAATGTGTGACCAAGGTGAACTTTAGGTCAATCTAAGGTTTGAACACCATTCATTGAACTTTAAATTCTCAAACTATTTCCCTTTATCTGTTATTATGGACCAAGGTAGACCAAATCGATAAATTATGTTCCATACATATTTTTCAACTTGAAACTCTATAGTGGTAGCTATTACCTTGGACTCCAGCCACTAGGTGAAGTAATTAATAGCCAATAGTATGAATTTTCGTTGCCTAGGGGTTAGGGTGAATGGTCCAAGCATATCGATACCTTATTGCTTAAAAGGCCATGGACTTAATTATAAGAGTTATTCAATCGAGGGTAAATGTTGGACATTAGCAAACCTTTGACACTTTTTACACTTATTAACTAGGTTGATTGCATATTTCTTGATGGTTGGTTAGTAATACCCTTATCTTAACACCCTATAAGCCAACAATCGAGGTTTAAGGTGATTTTCATAGATTACTTCATGGATCTCTTTGAGTACATAATCTGTTTCTTTTTCATCTACATACCTCAAATATGGTAAATTAAATGATCTTATGCACAACTTCCCATTAATGATGGTTTACCAAGGAGCTTTTCTAATTAAGGCCTTTGCTTGAATTTTGTCCTCAAGTAATTCTCCTATCACCAAATATACTCTACTTAGGGACATCCATGACCTTTTTTTTGTATTTGGTCGACTTGTTTCTCATCAATGCTTTTCTCCATTAATTTTTCAACCAAGACATATGCTGAGCTATCTGTTGTAACCTCATATGCTAACTTGGATAATGAGTTAGCCAATATATTCTCTAACCTTGGTATTTTCCTTACTTAGGCCTTGACCAAGTATTTCTCTACTCCTCCTTCCTTGGCTCCAAACTTTTCATTCATCTGTTTGACCACCACTATGAATCACTATGCATAAAGAGGCTTTCATATTTGGCTACTAATTTTAGACTCGTGATTAGTGCTTCAGACTTTGCCTTATTGTTTGAAACCTTGAATTGAAACTTCAATGCATACTAAAATTACATATTTTAGAAATTAGAATTGGGCTAGCTTTTTCTTTATTAGTGGCTAACCTATATACAAAAAGTTTTCATGTCTTTTATTTCTAACTATCAACCATACTAGGTTCCATTTCAAGCCCAATTGAGGTACATTCAACAATAAAATGAGCTAGTACTTATGATATGAAGGTTGATCAAGGTAATATGTGTAAGTCATATTCGTTGAGCTCGATTGCTCATTTAATCAGCTTGCTTGATAGTTCAGGTTTTTATAAGATTTGCCTTAGAGGTTAATCAATTAAGACATTCTCTATGTGAGATTAAAAATATAGGCTAGTTTTTTTATTTTTTGATAATTGAATTCTGCCTTAGTTAATACTTTACTCACAAAATATATTGGCCTTTACTTTCCTTCTTCTTCTCAATTAGTGTTGAGCTAATAGCTTGATCTATTGTTACAATGTAAAGGTATAATACCCTTGTCAAGCCTCAGTTTTGATAATATAAAAAAAGAGAAGAGGAATTCCTTAAATTTTTAAAAGCTTTTTAACACTGTGGCATCCATTAAAAGTTAGATATGTTTTTTAATATTTTCAAAAATGGTAAACACTAATCTGCCAACCTAGATGTAAACCTGTTCAATGCTACAAATCTTCTTATTAATCTTTATACATTTTACTAAAGTCGATGCTTTCCTGTCCATAATAGCTTCAACTTTTTTTTGGGTTAGTTCCATTAACCTCTGATTGATCATATACCCAAAGAATTTGCCTGACATAACTTTATAGGTGTTTTTACTTGGGTTGAGCTTCATATTATACCTTTTTAGGGTGTTGAATATTTCTTCTAGGTTTTTCAAAAGTTCATCAAAGCTCTCGCTTTTTACTATATATCTCAACATTTTGATCAATCTAATCTTTGAACATTTTGTTGACCAATCTCTTGTAGGTTGCCCTTACATTTTTTAACCCAAATGATATCACTTTATATCAATAAAAGCCTTTTTCTCAATTATAAAAGCTATTTTCTCCTCATCTTACTTCAATATCTTGATTTGAATATACCTTAGGTATGCATCCATGATGCTAAACAAACCATGTTCGATGCTATCATCTACTAATCGATTTATACTTAGTACAGGTAAATTATCCTTTAGACAAGCTTTATTGGGGTTGGTGAAATCAATACACATTCTTCATTTTTCATTGTGTTTTTGCACCATTACTGCATTGGCTATCCATTCAGGGTAATATGCTTCCCTTATGGATCCAACCTTCAATAGTTTGTCAACCTCTTCCTCAATGGCTTTTTACCTTTTGGGGGCGAAAACATCTCTTTTTTGGTCAAATTGGTTTTATGTTTGGGTCATTATATAATCATGAACCATTGTTAAAGATCAATTATGGGCTTATCTGATAGGGTTCATGCAAATAAGTCGGCATTATCTCTTAGTAAATATACAAAAAAAATTTTATCAAACTTGGTTCCTATTTATATACAATTTTCCTGATTATTTTCAAAAAATGGCACAAGTATGAGGTCTTCTGCTAATTCTAGTTGGTGATATCATTTTCAGGCCTTTGATCAATTTTTTTTTTCGTTCACTTAGGTTGGGATTGATTCCTACAAGAAGCATAATTCTTGACGTGAATTATTATGTATTTGATTAATTCACTTAATTGGTAAAATAAATTCATGTATTAATATGCTAATATGAATTTTGAAAGAATTCATTTGGTAGTGTATGCATGGAACATGCTTAATAACTTCGCTCAAAATATTCAGTACTAGCTTAAGAGCTCAGTTGCAAAAAAAAATTTACAAATTACAAGCTTAAAACATTGTTTTGATTTTTGGCTCTTAAAAGAGCATTTTTCATTACTTCCCCTACTAGTTCCTAGTTAGTAGGTTCTTGCTTCTTACTTTTGAACATTTTGACCTTTATTTTTCCTACCACTACCTTAACCTATGTTCCATGTTTAGCCTTGGTCTCCAGGAGCTCTTACTCTACTTTCTAATCCTTTCCTTTACGATAATAACATAACATTGTCTTACTATGGATTGGTTTTCTTAAACCTCTCATACCTTGTTAAGAGTAAAAAATTTAATTTTAAGGTGAAAAGCTAAGCTAACAATTCTAATAACAAACTGGCTCAACCATTCCAAAATCATGTTATATATTAAGGGGACATCTACCACCATGAATTAATAACTAAGGTGACTATCATTGGATCTATTTCTAATGTGATCGATAACATGATAGTACCTTTTACTGGGACTTGTTCATTCTTAAAACCAATTAAAGTGGTTTTGAAGGGCCTTAGCATCTCATATGTGATCATCATCTTTAGCATAATGGAATACTAAAAGACATTAGCTAAGCTTTTATTGTCAAATAAAATCTTTTTCACCATATAATTGTATATCACGACTTTATAACAATGGCATTATTATGTAAGAATTGGATTTCTTTTAAATCTTTCGAGCTTAAAGAGACTAGCTTATCCTTCCAACTTGTTGGTTTCTTGGTCGTGGACCCAATAGCCATAACTACTTTCTTATCATACTTTTTTTTGTTCATGTCAAGGTCTCGCCAATTATAACATTAATAATACCTATAATGGGTCTGTTGTCTACATCACTTCTTTTTTTTATACCTTTGCCTAGGCATGTGATCAGTATTACCCCAATCATCACCTTTTTTTCTCTCATCTCGGTTCTTTCTTGGCTACTCTCTTCTATCTATGTCTCTGAAATTCTCCTCCCCTGTCCTTGTATTCTATTATCTATAAATCTATTCAACCAACCACTTTTGATAAAGTTTTCTATTTCATTTATCATGTCAATACATTCCTCAATATTGTGACCATGATATCTATGAAAAGTATATCTTTTGGTTAAGGTTACTTTTGCTATTTTACCTTAATAGCTTAGGCCACCTAAGCTCAAGGCCTTTTCTAATTGTATCAGAATCCTCTATTAAGATGTATTTAGTATAATGTAATCACTATATTTTTTGCTCAGACTCTTTAACCTAAAGTACCTCTCAATAGATTTTCTTTCTTAAAGGATTATTGCTTTACCTTAATCTTTTATGACTGAAGTAAGGGAATTTGTCTCTCTCACCTAGATTGTTTTTATGGTAGCCTCTATGTTGATGTACTTTTCGATAAATAAAAACAAGTTGGCTAGAGTCTTTAATAGCTTCAAGGATAAGGTAAACTTGAAGTGGCATTCCTTATCATTCAGCCTACTTGTCAAGGTAGTCACAACTGTAGTGTACTCTAAATCTTTAACTTAAAGACTCTCAATGTTAAAACGTGTGACATACTTTTTTAAGAATTCATTTCTTCCTTGGTGGACGGACATCAAACTTCATGTAGTCTTTTGTATTTACAGGCTATTGACAAAGTGGGTTAAGAATGAGTGACCAAGCTATATGAATGTTAAGATATATCTTAGTTCCAAGCTAGTATACCATGATTAAGCTACCTCCTTGAACGTTGTAGTGAGCTGTTTACACATAAAAGACTTTTTATCTCTTTGTATTAACATATTAGTTTTATAAAACTCAACGTGATAAATGAATCAATGGTATCGTCATAGGTTTTCAAAGTAGGCATTTTGAATTTTTTTTAGTGGTAGAGCTCGGTTAATGTCTTTAATGAATGGAGAAGTTTTTAGAAATTTGAGCTCATTATCAAAAGTAAAAAGTTTATTCTTCAATTCTTTCTTCATTACCTCCATCTAAGCTTTTAAGTCTTTATTTATTTATGGTTTTAGGATGTCTTATTTAGATTTTTAGGTGGTGGTGTGTTTAGATATTGGTGGCATAATAGGTCCAAAGAGTTTCATCTTCTTCAGGGGCAAATGAGGTAACATTGTAATCATGATTAGGTAATTTTTTTATTGGTAGGTTTTTCAAGGCCATAAGGTTTAGTTCTTTTAGGGTATTTAGGGAAGTTAGGTTTGTATCATCTCTTTTAGAGATTGTAGTTATTGTGCGAAGGCTTTGAACCGATCCATTCTAACCGCAGTAGCATTATCTCCTTCTTTAGCAACTCTCTTTTTTGGTGCCATGATTAACTTGGCTAATATAAACAAAGGCCCTCTAAACCTAAAAAAGCTAGTGCTAAGTTGTTTTAGCAAGAATGAGAACCTAAAATCATAAGGTAAAAGTTGGTTAGTAACAAAGGCTGAAGGTTTCTCCATCATTTGTACTCTGATGCTCAAATTAGTGCTCGAAAAGAAAAAGAATGAGATAAAACTTAAGAAAATAGAGAAAGGAATTGAATGAATAGTACCTAAAAGAGAAGGGTTATTTATACTTATAAGGTGAGAATGTCAAGAAGGGTAACTACAGCTCTAAGTAGTAGGGTTAGGGCTAATGTTGCTAGCCTAACCTAATCTAGCAGTCAACAACCCAATTAGGAGGTAACAAGTCAACATTTTCATGTGCCTTCATGTAGTAAATTAAGGTGGCCAAGTTGATGTGGGTCCTAAGACTTCAAGTCAGCCTTACACGTTAGCTTAGGTCAAAATAACAAGATTGCCTTGCTTGGTTAATAATGCATTCTCTATTGCAAAAAGTCCATATTACCCTTTTAGCGATAAAAAATCCCCCTAACAATTAGGATTTTCATATTTATGCACTTAGATACGTTGTTGTAAATGTGTCTTTTTTATGAGTCTTTTAGCACTAGTAGACTTCAAGAATGGAGAATCGAAATAACCAACTTTAAATTTAGAATGCTTCAAGGCATGCTCTAAGAGTCATTTATCTTTAGACTTATTTGTCCCCACCAATATTAGGGATGCAATAGGTGTTGTCAAATAATCTATAAGATATAATAAAACTCTTATTCGAAAATACTTTACATTAATGAATATCTAACCAATAAATACTCTTGTAGAGAATCGAAAATATTAGTCTTAGGCTAAGTTTTCTACAACAAACTAACTCTAAGAGACTATAACTTGAAAATGACAGACAAGAAATTTGAAGATGTGAATTGTATGTCATAATGTGTTCTATTCCCTTCTATTTATGGAGAGTTAATTCAAAAGTCATGTCTCATTAATTGTGTTTTCAATCACTAATTGGGTTAATTGATTAAAAAGACATCTATCTATAAATTACAAACACTTATTTATAAGTGAATAACTACCAAGTGAAAAATCATAAACCAAGTCAATAGAAACTTAATGTTTCATTAAAAAATTATAACTTTTAAACTAAAACAATCGACTACACCTTTGTAATTCCAAGTCCCAGAATCTTATGTACATTAGGGCAGTTGACTTTTTTATAAGGCAATCGACTTTCTTGAATTTCCATAATGTAATCTTTCTTAAAGCAATCAATTCCACCATAAGACAATCGATTTCTCTAGATTCCAGAATGTTACTGACTTGATAGTAGTCGACTCATCTTCATGGCAATCAACTTCTATGCAATGATAGAATGTTTTTATTATGAAAGCAATTGACTACTTCTATATTTTTGTAAAATAAAAGATTTTCTAAATCAAATAATTAATTACCTTTAGATTAAGCAACTAACTGTCTTGATTTCCAGTTGTAGTAGTCAACTACCATTAGGTTAGGAATCAATTGCTCTTTATTAAATGAATAAGGCAATCGACTCCCCTTAGGGTAGTAGTCTACTACTCTATAGGTAAATCTTCTTTATCAAGTCTTTAGATTTTTTTTTTAACTTTTAATTAACTTTACTAAGTTATATTTCCATTTAATCTTTCACTTATTTTGAAAATATCTCTAACAAGATAAAAGTAAGACATGTGTACTTTAGTGAAATAAGTGGGTGATTCATCAAACATTGTGGATGTCTTACAAGCTAATAGTTATGGCCTTAGCATTTATTCAATTTTCATTAGCTCTTAGTGTTTCAACTATTCTGCTTGGTGTCAGTTACAACTTTCAATATTCTTTCATTGTTCCAATGGCATCTGAAATTTTTGGCTTGAGATATTTTGGTATCATTTATAACTTCATGCTTATAGGCAATTTTATAAGCACACTTCTTTTCTTAGGTCTGCTTGTTGTTATGTTTAGGGATAATGTCACCAATTACCTTTTGAATTATAGTAAAATATTAATATGACACTTAAATTTTAAAATTTTTTAATGTAATACTTAAATTATAAATATATTAACTAATGTTAATACTTGAAAGACTATTTGTTTATCATTATTTGGAGCAAACTATGTTAGAGGTGAATAATATATTAGTTAATATATTCATAGTTCATATACCACATTAGAGATTTTTAAAGTTTAAGTATCACATTAAATATTTCATTATAATTTAAGAACTATTTGTAATATTAACCCTTAGTTTAAGATGCCAAAGTTGCTAAGTAAAGAAGTTCATCTAGTTGGGCCCTAAATGTTTCATGTTCACCTTTTTTGTTTTAGCTAGTATCTGTAGGCTAGGCAATATCTTAAGCATATTTTTGACAATTAGAATACAACCAGTTCGTCAGATGCTATATTTTTTTAGTTTATTTCGTCATCCCCTTAAGCTTCAAACAGTTGAAAGTTGGAAGTTATTATCCCTAAAATAAAAATGGTGGCAATCACTTACATTAGCTGGATGTTGTCATCATAACAAGTGCAAATTTTATTGTAGTTTTGAGTTTATCCCTAGTAAAGTTGTTTGATGAGCTTAGTGCTTATATATTTGTTATGACTTTTTTAGTTTAATTCCCTTTAGTGATCATATAGAGGGATGTCTGATTAAATTCATTACTTTAATTATTTTATTATCTTTTAGCTTTAGGAATGTTGGCTCTAATGTATCATTGCATTCTAAATTAAACAAAGATTTATAAATGTTAATATTGAACTTAATGAAATTGATACATAAGTTATTGGATTCTTATGGTTACCTAAAAAAAAGATACTTTCTTTTGAGAGAAAAACTAGGCATCAAAGCATGATTCATAATCTTTTTCATAGTATTTAGGTATGACCTTTTTACTGTATCTGATATGAATCTTAAAATTTTTAGGTTGGTTGCCCATAGTTGATTCTAAAGTGAATGAAATGCAGCAAAGCAAATAAATTTTGTCAAAGGAATCTCATTTCCCAAGACATTGTAAAGAGTGTCAATACCACCTATCCAATGAGGTAAAACAATATTGTAATTTTCTTTCCCAATTAAAAAGGAAAAGAAAAGAAACACATTTCCTTCTAGGTTACTAGGCTTTTTGTATAATTTTAGGTGACATGAAACTATAATATCTCTACTTTTATCTCCAGCAAATTAAAAAGGTTATAAGTGTTGAAAGTTCAACTTTAAATCTACTAAATATCCCTTCTTAGAATGATTATAAATCAACTAAATCAACTAAGTGAAATTAAGATCAATAAATTATCATTTTTAATTCATAATTCCATGCTTTCTTTTTATAACATATTTTCATTCCTTACAAATGGCTTTTTTCAGTCTTTCCCAAAGATACTAATTACTAGTGCTTTTCTTTTCTATCAAATATAAAAAGATTAAGACATAAAAGGTAGGGAAAACAATCTCATGACTTAAACAAGCTCTATGGTGCCAAAGTTTGGCTTTCACATGACCCACCACTAAAAAAGAAAAAGATAAAATTACCAATCTTTGTAAAACACGAAAAAAATATATGGTGAAAGAAACTAAAAAACTCTATCTCTCACCATTCAAATTTAACATCAGGAGAAAATGTTCATTAAATCAAGTTAGTTTCAAACCATGAAATATTGTATCCCACCAGATCTCTTCAACACTTGTTGACCAATATCTATCTTCATCTCCATCCATTTTCTTATATTTTTGTTGGATTGGTTTCCTCCATTTAGTCCATTTAGTGGTGGCCTAAACTAAAGCCCATTTATCAAGTACTTTTTAGTCCTTTCCTGCTTGGTTATAGGGTTTTAAACCCTTATATGGCTGGAAAAAAAAAAGAGAGAGGTGCGGTGGCAATAGAGAAAAAAAGGGACAAAAGGGGGTTTGTCTAGTTTCAGTCAAGTAGTTTGATCGAGGTCAATCTATTATCCGATTAAGCTAAAATTTTATCAGTGTGTTCATAGCTCATTGTTCTTCAGTCTAAATGGTGGAGATCGGGTTTCAAGTTTTCTACCTACTTATTTCAAAGGTGTTTGTTAATCTTTAAATTTGCTAAAACTTCACAAATTTTCTCTTGCAAGATTGATTCTTTACCAAGATTGTTTAATCTTGAGATATCATAGTTGTATACCTCTAGTTTTAACTAAAGAGAACTGTGTATTCCTATTATTTTGATAGTGGAGATTATTTATTACTATCTTTTTACTTCTCATTTTGAAGAGATTTTCCACGTAAATTACTTATGTCCTTGTGTATGTGGTTTGGAGATTTATTTGTTAACTCCATTTGATTGATTTTTACTAGATTCACATAAGAAAAGGATAGTTTAATTTTTTGTTGCGTGACATATTCTATTTGAATATTGTTTGAGGTTATTTTATCTTATTAAAATGGTATCAGAGCTCAGGCTATTTGATTTGTGCTTTATGTTAAATAATGGAAGCCAATACAGGTAGAATGATTAATTGAATGGTTCAAAATATCATGTGTGAAAAAAGAAGATGAAAGACTTACTTTATGTGAAAGATTGCTATTTGCTTATGTTTGTCATTAAAAAACCTAAAAATAAAATAAATGCGGAATGAAATTTGCTTCATCGATAGACATGCAGTTATATTAGACAATGGGTAGATGATAATATTTTGAACCATGTTAGTAGAGAGACACATGCATACACTTTTTAGAGTAAGCTTAAGGAGTTGTATGCTCAAAAACTTGGGGATAATAAACTATTTTTAATTAAACAATCGATGAGTTTGAAATATTATGATGGAACTCCTATAACAAATCACTTGAATGCATATCAAGGTATTATTAATCAGTTGGTTGGCATGAATCTTATATTTGAAAATGAGATACAGGATTTATGTCTTCTTGGTATATTATTTGACTTATGAGAGATGTTTAGAACAACACTATCTACCTTAATCCTAAATGATATTATCATTATGAATTTGGCTAAAAGTGGTGTTTTGAATGAAAAAATGAGAAAAAAATCATAGGCTTTCTCCTCACAATTTGAGGTCTTAGTCACAAAAAATAAATGGAGTAAAAGCAAAAATCCAAATAACAGAGATAGAAGCAGGAGTAAGTTCAATAGAATTACCAATGTTTAGTGTCATTATTGTGATCTGAAAAAGCATATAAGAAAATATTATCAAAAGTTGAAAAGAGACAGCAATAGTGACAAGGATAATGAAAAAAGGAATGGTGATGGTCATGATGTTGATAAAGTTACTCTATCACAGATGACTTTCTTATTTTATATGAATATGGTGCTGTTAATCTTGCATGTCATGAGACTAATTGGGTGATTGATAATGGTGCCATAATTCATGCTACATCTTGAAAAAACTACTTTGCATCTTACACACTTGGTGATTTTGAGAGTGTTAGAGTGAGTAATGATGGCTAAACTAAAGCCATTAGTATGGAAGATGTGTTCTTAGAGACCAATAATGGCACTATGTTGGTCTTGAAAAATATAAAACATATTATCGATATTTGTACTAATTTGATTTCTATAAGAAAGCTTGATGATGAAAGGTTTTGCAACACTTTTTATGATAGTCAATGGAAACTCACTAAAGGTTTTATGGTTGTAGCTAGGGGTCTGAAACATTTCTCATTGTATTTGATGCAGGTTAATATATTTGATTCCATTATCAATGCAGTAGATAATGATGATATAACTGAGCTTTGGCATAAGTGACTTGGTCACATGAGCGAAAAAGGTTTGAAGGTTTTGGCTAAGATAAATCTTCTTTCTATGATGAAAAATGTATCCTTTAAACAGTGTGTTCATTGCTTGGTAAGGAAACAAACCAAAGTTGCATTTAAGATATCCCCTCCATAAAAAAAAGCCAAGTATACTTGATTTAGTATATTCTAATGTTTGTGGTCCTATAAAAATAAAAACATATAGTGGTTCTATCTATTTTGTAACTTTTATATATGATCATTCAAGGAAGATATAGGCTTATACCTTGAATTTGAAAGACCAAGTGTTAGAAGTGTTTAAATAATTGTATGCTTTAGTTGTAAGACAAACAAGGTTAAAATTGAAATGCATAAGGACTAATAATGGGGGTAAGTACATCGACCTTTTAATGAGTATTGCAGACAGCAAAGTATTAGACATCAAAAGTCACCTCCTAAAACTCCTCAATTAAATGGGTTAACTGAGAGCACAAATAGGACACTAATGGAAATAATGAGATGTTTTTTTTCACAAGCATAGTTATCAAAAATTTTTTAGGGTAAGGCTTTGAGTACAGTTGTATGTGTTTTGAATCTCTCACCATGTGTTCCTTTAGATTTTGATGTTCCAAATAGAGTTTGGTTAAGTAAGGATATGTCTTATAATCACTTAAGTACCTTTGGATACAAGACTCTTATGCATGTTCCCAAAGATGAGATGTCCAAGCTTGATGTCAATACTAGACAATGTGTGTTTCTTGGATATGAACAAAATGAGTTTGGCTATAATTTTTATGATCCAGTACAATAGAAACTTATGAAAAGTAAGGATATTGTTTTTGTTGAAGACTAAACCATGCAAGATATTTAAAAGACTAATACATCAGTTTCATGATGCAGTGGTGGTTTGATTGACTTAGATCTAGTTTCTCTAACACATGTGCCTACAAAAGTTGAAGATGTTAAAGATAACCAACATAATATAGGTGATGTTGATACTAATCCTACACAAAGTGATGATACCCATGAACAATCATCAGTATCAAAGGTTCAACCAAAAGTTTTACTAAAAGTTTTACTGATGAGATATATTAGAGATCGACAGCCTTCCACATGATATTCTGTTGATGAGTATATGTTACTAACTGACAAGAGAGAACCCAAATATTATGCAGAGGTTATGAAAGATGAACACAAGAAAAAGTGGGTTGATGCCATACAGGATGAGATGAAGTCTTTGTATGAGAATAATACTTTTAAGCTAGTAAAGCTACCAAAGGAAAAACTTCAAGCTTGTCAGTCCATCACTAGTATGGCGATTCCCTCCATATAATTAGAAAAAAAGAGATTTGTTAGGCTTGATTTCCTCCATGTAGAAGTGGCCTAAACCAAAGCCCGTTCATTAAGGACTTTTTAGTATTTTCATGTTTAGTTATAAGGTTTTAATTATATGGCTGAAAAAAGAAACAAAAGAGATGTGGCGGAGTAAAGAAAAAAAAGGAAAAAATGGGGTTTTATGTAGTTTCAGTCAAGCAATTTGTTGAGGTTAATCCACTATCTGATTGAACTAAATTTTTATCAATGTGTTCATAACTCATTGTTCTTTAGTCTGAATGGTGGAGATCGATTTATAAGTTTTCTACCTACTAATTTGGTTGGGTGTTTGTTAATCTCTCAATTTGCTGACACTTCTCCAATATTCTTTTGTAAAATTATTTCTTTACCAAGATTATTTAATCTTAAGATATTATGATTGTATACCTCTAGTTTTAACTAGAAAGAATATTATATTCTTGTTATTTTGACAGTGGAGATTACTTGTTCTACCAGTGGATTTTACTCCTTGTTTTATGAAGGTTTTTCACATAAATTGATTGTGTCTTATTGCTTGTGTCTTTGTGCTTGTGGTTTGAAGATTTATTTATTAGCTTTATTTATTTAATTTATGCTAGATTCACACAAGAGAGAGATAATTTGATTTTTCACTGCATGACATATTTAATTTAAATATTATTTGAGATTATTTTATCCTATCATTTGGTAATGGAAAACCATAGCACTTGCAAGCCTTGAAACCCCTATACGAGTATCATTTGTAAGTTGCAACCATTTTTGTGTAGCCATTATCAGCTTCTTCTTTCTCTTCAACATTACACCTTTTCATTTATTAGCATATCGTGACCTACTCCTTGGATTAACAATAACAAGAACTAACTTTCTTTGTGAACCAATGTCCTGATATACTTTGCTAAACACCTTTTTGTTCTTTTGATTACCAATAAAAACCTTGACACTAGTTTGGAGTCACTCATTTCTCTTTGCTAACAAGCTTTAGAATTTCCATCCTATGTTTAGCTATTGATATCCCTATGCTTTGGAGAAATTCATCGTTGAAATAAAGCTATATCTTCTTTTTCAAGCTTATTTTGGGAAAAAAACAAGGCTATACTCATAAATAAAGGATGGCTCAAGGCTAGTTTTTGAAAGCTAAGAAAACCAATCCATGGCAATGAAATGAGTGAGACATGAATGCCAGTGCCTTAAGAATCAAAAGGATACAAATCAATGAGTGTATAGAAATGGTATGACAAAAAAAGGTAAGATGGTTTCCCACAAAAAGAAATTTGTGTGCGTGAGTGTAGTTTATACGAGGTTTTGCACTAACTCAAATCAAGCGGTTTTGAATTAATAACATATCATGTCACTGGAAAAAAAACCATTAACATGTTTTTTTTTTTCTTTTTGTGAGTGCTATTCTGTTACTATTTGGGAGTCCTAAGTAAGTGGGGTTTGCGCTTCATATTAAGCAAACTTCTCATATCGAGAAGTTTGGGTGCGTGAATGTAGTTTATATAGGATTTCGTGCCATTCAAACCAACTGATTTTGAGTTAATGGCGTATTTTAAAAAAAGAAAAAAAATGACGAAGAAGTTGCTAAGATGGGAGACTTGGACTTTTTGTGGGGATTGGGTTTTTTTCCTTCTTTTATAATTGAATAGTTGTTAGATGAATGTTAGGAGTGAGTAAAAGAATAATAATAGGTGGATGTAGGGTTTAGTCATTTAGAATATCATTTCTCTATTCCCTATAAAGATGGACAAATTAGGCCAAATAAAATGTGATAAGTGGGACCTTATGATACATTGTCAAAAACTCAAAAAATGTATAGCCATCAATCATGATATATTTTATATCAAATATGTATAAAATATAAAAATTATCGTATCATATTTTGTACTGATATGTCAAACACAATTTTTTTTTATTTTTATCAAATTCATATATGATTTTTGTCAAAATTTTAAAATATGTCACTTTTTCATTATTTTCATGTCCTGTTATCTTCTTGTATCTAAAATCATCAAATCTAAAAAAAAAAGAATAATTTGTGGGGACAATCACAACTTTAAGATTGAGAATAGAAACTCGTTTGCAAAATATGGATTAAAGGTATGTTATACGATAACAATTTTATTTGGTACCCACTGGATTATTTGTTTCCCACCTCGATAGGGACAAATATGAAATGAATTTTATATCCAATTAGGATAATTGAGTAATCAAGTTCAGGGACTAAGACAGGTGAGGTAATACCTATTCCGCAAATTACTCGATATTTAACATATATAAATAATATTTTTGTATTTCTCTTTATATTTTTATAATTAAAATAATATATAAATTATAAAAATATATTCTTCATAACACTTTATCAAATGAAATTATATTTTTTAGATTTTATGAGATTGTTTAATGTACATTTGTAATATATAATTTTTTTAATTATTTTATTTTTATAAAATTATAATCATGTATTTGGATAGAATTTTGATTACCCATTATTTGTCAGATATAAGGGTGGATGTACAAAAGTATTACCTAATTAATACAAAGAAGAATATAAATATTATAAACAAGTATGGGGATAGAAAGTTTCATGCTCACCTTGGTCATGACATGTTGCCATCACTACTAGGTTAGACCAAAAGCAAACTTTTTCTATTCATTGTTACCTAATAATTTTGCATCATCTAATTTGTGAGATTTCTTTAAAACTTTCCCTTATCTACTATATTAGTTATTTTTTCATAATTTTGTTTAACTGACTCTTTATAGTTTGGGATGATTTTGACTCAAGGTTGACTTTGAGTTTTAATTGGTGCAACCATTAAATCAGATTTTGCACTTCTTTGCAAGGAAAGAAGCTACCAAAAATACCAATATAGATCAAGTAAGCTTTAGTTATTACTACATTACAATATAAGAAAGGTTTTCATATCTAATTGAAAACCTTGACTCTACTTTGGCAATAAAGAAAAATGGAAAGAGGGTCAAAATAGTCAAAATTAATTACAACTAGTATGTCACCTGCACTTCATGATAGGTATTATAGTTGAACTTGACATACTTTTAAGAGAACGGGAGAAAACACCATTCTATTTTCATTCTAATCGGATAAAAAATAATGTAAACAACTTGTATTTGAGTATATCAAACTCAATTTTTTTATGCAGTGAATAAACAAATTGTATAAAAATAAACATCTATGATAACCCAATAAATTAACAAAATCATATTAATTTTATTACTAAAAAATAATACAAGTAAGCAAATCTTAAAATATTTTAATAGTCAACTTTAAGAATTCTTCACCTTTAACAACTATGTCAACCAAATAGCAGTAAAACACCATGCCATTTCCAATCATCTCAAGCATCAATATATATTCTTTCTTCCTATGTGCATAAAAAGAGAGTAGTTCACTCCAACCAATTGCAACATTAAAAATTAGATAAAAAAAAAGAAAAAAAAAAGTCAAAAGTAAGAAATGTTATGAGATGGCAAACACATATAACAAAATTAGTTCTTAATTCCTACTAAAATGGTGCACTGTAATTAATATTATTAAGATTTGCCTTGAAAATCAAATCCACATATAATGTCTAGGAATCAAATATGTAACACTATAATTATATTGAAAGTAACCTTAAAGAAAGCATCAAGAAAAGTAACTATAGATAAACATGCATGAAAATAGTGTATTGACATGAAAATTACTAAAAACAGAGCATTAATTTTATTCAATTTATGTAGGACATTAGAAAATAAAATAAACTATTAAAGGAGATCTCTAACTCAGTTTCCAATTAATGGATATCAACCATCTTTATTGCAACCAATCTCAATTATTGCAAGAGATATCTAAGTTGAAAAAGAGTACCTTTTATGTTTGTTTAAGTTTGAAAATAAACTTTTTACCTGCCTGTTGACATTTTAAAAAGTTAAACTCAAATTTTTAATTGACAATCAACAAATACAAAAGTACAATCAAAAGCAAAATCACTTACATACACCATAGAAATGTCATAATCCAATAAACATGTTATTTAAAAAAAAGTAACAATACTACAATAAAAGAACAATAAAAAAACTAACCTTAAAGTTAATTGACAAAATATCTTCAGCAATCCCTAAAACAACAAAAATAAAAAAAAATCTTAAAATCAATCTAACAACTCAAACATAAATAAATAAATAAATAAAATGGATTCTTGCTTTAGAAGTCTAATGACTTTCTTAAGTAGCGTAAAGATATTACACTGATAGTTTTGCATGATAAAAAGGACTGAATTTATAAATTGTAATCACCAACAAAAAATAAATGCTTGATTGTCTAATTCTTTATTCTTTTTAATATTTCTATGCTTTAGAGATTTACATTCCTCACTTAGTCTACTAGAAATAAAGAATACCATAATATATTTTATTGGCAAGAAACCAATGAACAATCCAAAGTAAAACTAACCTTAAACTTAATTCTACAAATACCTTTAAAAATACCTACGCTAGAAAGGAAAAATAAGCAAACATCTAAATTAGAAATAAACTTAGATGCTAAAATAAATGTCAATTATTAATTCTAAACTAGTTTAAAAGACATGTAAGGAAATCAAAAGTAAAAATAAAGCCAAACAAATAACAAAAACTATAATAAACAAATATTGCCATTAAGAAAGAAGAATAATCAAAACAAAACTAATGCACCAAGAACATAAAACTCATAACAAATTTAAAAAGTAAACAGACCTTAACTTAATTGTTCAAATAACTTCAAGAATCCCCGAACTAAATACAAAAATAATAATCAAATATTTAAAACACTTGAACAACCAACTAAAGTATAAAACAATTCAACAATCAAGATAGCGAGAAAAAATCAATAATCAATTTTAAATCCAAATTAAACAACATGCAATGAACTCAAAAAGGTAAAGTTGCGAGACCTAAATTACAAGTAGATGTAAATACTATGGGATCCAATCCTAATTTATTGATCACGGTTAGACCAAATTGTAACTAATTAAGTTAATATATATAATAAGGAAAAAAAAGTAAGTGAGAATCTCTATTCAATAAGAAAGATACTATGTAGTCAATCATACATTTGTCTTCAAATTAATTAGGTAAAAGGAAAAAATAAGAACAAAGTAATAAATATATGCAAAATAATATAAGAAGAATCAATACTCATTCATCTTCTCAATCTCTAAAACTTTGCTAGAGCATATAAATATATGTATCAACCTTCTTTGAGATTTCTTCCTATATAGCATAAATGCTTGTCTAAAAAATTTTAAGACATCATGTGCTTTCATAACCTATTACATTAACCCAAAGAAGAACACTAAATAAAAGGTAAAAAGAAAAAAAGGAAAACATTGAATTGGCATGCCTTTTGATTTATTAAATATAGTTTTATTGTAAGACCCAACAAAAAAATATTTTCCTTACTTTTTTTCTTTTCCTTTTTCTTTTTAATGTTCTTTTCTTTTCGTTCTTTTAAACAATGATCTGTGATGAGATACTTGACCTTTAAGGACCAGCTTGGTCAATAGAGTCTGATCTAAAGCCATGTGCCATTGTCTTTTACCCACCTCGTCTTTCCCACTGCTTTCAAACTCCCTTTTTTTGCCTTTTTTTATGAGAATTCTCCTAGAACCTTTTTTTATGTTATTCATCTAAAAAGAATTAAATTAAAATTTTAAGTAAAAAAATACACGAAGTTTGCTAATTGTAAAGAAAGTATAAAAGAAAAAAGTTCAATTATCATTACTTGTGCCAGGCATGGAAATGTGCAAAAATTTACATCATAGTGTCTTTCATTCCAAATATCTTCTTTTTAGAGAAAGAATAAATATTTATAATGTTACTTGAAAGCCTACAGCTCCTATAGTCAATCATTACATGTATCAGGCATAGAGACGTGAAAATTTCACATCACAGTCCTTGTGCTTTGCATTAAATATCCTATTTTTTGAAAGAACAACATTACTTGTTACTTAAAAATCAATACAATTACAACTTATTGAATCAATAAGGCCCACAGTCCCAAACACCCATATTGCAATTCAAAAACTTACACAAACTTACAACCCAATTGAAAAACCCAACAAAATCTAAAACTCAATATGCATGTCACTTTAAGGATCCTCCTAGAATCCATTTAATATAAAGTTGTATGGATATACTAATAGGATATAGTTTGACTTGAAATTTATTATTTTTTTATTGTATTAGGTGTTGTGGGTTATCATTAAATATTAACAAATAATTAACAGTTTATAATATTTGATTAGCAATTAAAGGATCTAATTAATATAATGTTTATATCTTGGTCCTAAATCAACTTCTAAGAAAAAAATTTACAAAATTATCTTCTACCTAAATCTCAAAGTGCTAGATGTCTGATACATGAGTCTTACATGAGATGGTATACAACAAATTTAGGTTCAAATCTCAATACTTACAATCTATTTATTATCTTTAAACTATAATGTTCTTTTTATAAAAAAAATATATTATTTAATCCATCTATTTTTATTCTTTTTGTTAGATATAAATATTGGGAAAATCTCTTAAAAATTCAAGAAGTTAAGCATATATGTCTACGAAAGAGTGCAACTAATTATCTATACCTATTTAGAAATAAATATTTGAATTAATAGAAGTTTATTATTTCTACTAATTGTTGGTTTGGAAACTATTTGGCTTGAAATTATTATAATTGGCCTGTTTATTGTTAGGTGATGCTTGCCATTACTACATGATGATTACTAGTTTATATTATCTAATATGCAAATGCAACATAAAAAGGGTAAGTTCTTAAGTTGAACTCATTATTGGTAGTTGTGGTGTATTTCACATTGAATAGAAAAATTATTTATATGTAGTTTAAAAGAGATTATTTGTATTGTTTAAATAATTGAACTAAGTGTTGGAATAAGCCCAATTATTTGGATGTGCTAGGCATTTTACTAGTGTGTCAAACAATTTTAAAAGCAAAAAACTGGGCACTTGAAAACTTAGGGCACTTAGGCTTGTTTAGTAAATAGATTTTATTTTTTAATCTTTTACTTATTAAATTTTTTAAATAAAATAAATTAATATTTTAAATTCTGAATAAACTTGTTTGAATAGACAAATGTGACTATACAAACTATCATAAATTTTTGAATAGAATTTTGTAACCATTCATATACAAACTATCATAATTTTTTGAATAAAAATTTGTGAATGTTTGTCTATTATAAATAAATCTTTCTATATGACCAATTTCACTGATTCTAATTTGAAAAGTATTAAAATTTGTTGTATCCTATAGGCATAATTACTTTTAAGATAGTATTTTTCATGCTTTAAAGTCATATTTCTTCTTTCTTATTATTTCTATTTTCCCAAAAATTTTTAAAAATTTAAAGACAATTATTATGGCTACTGCATCTACTGTTGCCCCTATTGTTATTGATTTGGAATCAAGTATGAAGGTTCATTTTCAGAATCAAGATATAATCAAACTTGATCATTTCAATGGATCAAACTATACTACATAAAAAGACAAAATGATTTTTTTGTTGATTGCATTGAAAATGTTTTATGTACTTGATCCAAATTTGGAAAAAATTCCAGAACCAACTCTTGAAGACTCTAATTTGGAACAAATTTGCAAAAAAAAGCAAATGTAAAGAAGATGAACTAGTTTGTCGAAATTACATTTTGAATTCACTACCTAATTGACTATATTACCTACATAGAAATATGAAAACATCAAAAAAATTTGGACTGCTCTTGAACACAAGTACATGAATGAAAAGAAATGTACTAATAAATTTTTGGCCTTGAAATACTTAGATATTTTCCATAACTAATGATAAATTAATCATGGACCAATTGCATGAGTTGCAAATTTTGGCTTCTAAGTTAAGTGAGTTAGAAATTAAGATTTTTTATTCATTCAAGTTTGAGCTATTTTGTTTAAACCTCTTTTTTCTTAGAATGGATATAGGAAAAAAATTTTGCATTCAATAGATACTTTCACTATTGAAGAATTTCAAACTTATTTACAAATTAAAGAAAAAAAATCGTGCAAAAGATATACTCTTCCTTGGAGGTTCCAATGTGAACCATGTAAGTGAACAAAATTCTAAAAAAAAAACTCAAAATAATTTTAAAGTCCAGAAAAAGGGATTCAAGAAATCCAAATTTAAGAAGAATAAAATGTGTTTCCATTATGGAAAAAAAGGACATTTTAGTAAAGGTTGTAGAGTTTAAAATGTTAAAATTAAGATTGATTTTAGTTCTAAAAACAAGGCAAATCTGGTTGAGTAAAAAATCAAAAAACTTGTTGCAATGGTGACCAACATGTAAATTGGAATAATTATCAAAGTTCGTATGGCTACTGCAAATAAATCATTTGATTGGTGGCTAGATTCTGATGCTCATGTTTGCAACAACAAAGACATAAATTATAAATATATGAATCATATGTTTATATATGGTTATATAACATATCAAAAAAAATCATGGCATTAAATGTGAAATCTATGTCAAAGCAAAAACAACAAAAGAACATTTTCCTAAGTTTGAAAGAAATACAAAATTGTTAAAACTTATACATTCTGACATTTGTGAACCAAATGGCTTATTAAAAAAAAAAGGAAAATGTATTTTATAACGTTTATAGATGATAGTTCTTATTATACTTTTTTGTATCTAATGAGTACAAAAGATGAAGTTTTTGATAAATTTAAAAAATATAAATCAATTGTTGAAAATCAAAATGAGAAGAAAATCAAAATTCTTTAAATAATAGGTGTAGGAAATATTTTTCAAATTCATTTTCTCTTTTTGTGAAGATAATGGAATTATTCACAAAACAAAAACCCTTTATGCACCCCAGCAAAATGGTTTAGCCAAAAGGAAAAATACAACCTTAGTTGATATGGTAAATAATATGCTATTAAATGCTAAATTACCTCTAAATCTTTAGGGAGAAACATTTCTAACTATATGCAATATACAAAATAGAATTCTTTCAAAGAAATTCATGAAGACACTATATGAAATTTAGAATCATGGCAAGATAACAAATTTGGATTATCTTAAAGTGTGGGGGTGCATTATCTTTTATAAAATACCTAATTCTCATAAATCAAAATTAGGCCCTAAAGGTATTAAAAGCATTTTTGTTGGTTATGCATAGAATGCAAAGGCATATAGACTTCTTGATTTGAATACTAATGTTATCGTTAAAACTATTCATGTAGAATTTTTTGAAAATAAGTTTATATGTGATACTAAAATTGATGAGAAATAAATTAAAATGATTCCTACGACTAAAAATAAAAAGAAAGAAAATAATGATTTTGTTGAACTTAAAAGGAACCAAAGAACTAGAAAAGAGAATTTTTTGCATTCTAATTTTGTTTCTCCATATTCTATTGTCTTCTTAGTAGAAGGAAATAAAACCAAAGTGCTTAATAAAACACCAATTCTACTAAACGTAGAAAAAAAACCCTAAAATATTTAATGAAGCTATGACTTCAAAAGATGTTACTTTTTGAAAAGAGGTTATTAATGATGAAATGGACTCAATTATGTCCAATAATACATAGGTCTTGGTAGATTTACCTTTAGGATCTAAACCTATAAGATATAATTAGGTGTTTAAAAAGAAATAAATATAGATGGTTCTATACAAACCTTTAAAGCAAGATTAGTTGCAAAAGGTTTTAAACAAAAAGAAGGCATATATTATTTTGATACATATGCTTTAGTAGCTAGAATAATATCCATTATTTCTTATAGCTTTGGCTTCCATTTATAAATTATATGTGCATCAAATGAATGTTAAGATAACCTTTTTAATGGTAACTTAAAGGAAAAAGTTTACATGGAACAACTAAAAGGTTTTATTCTTCTAGGTAATGAAAATAAAGTCTGTCAATTAATTAAGTCACTTTATGGGCTCAAACAAGCTCCTAAACAATGGCATTAAAAGTTTGATTCAACCATATTGGCCAATAGTTTTTTTTTAAACATAATAGAATGAATAAGTGCATTTACTCAAAATTTACTAAAAAATATGGAGTTATAATATGTCTCTAAATGGATGATATGCTAATTTTTAGTACTAATATGATTGGCATAAATGAAACCAAAAGGTATCTAATTTTTAATTTTAAAATGAAAGATTTAAATGAAGCTACTACCATTTTAGGAATTAAAATTAAAAGACATAACAAGGGTTTTGTACTTAATCAAAATCATTATATTGAGAAACTAGTTAATAAGTTTAAGTATCTTAATATAAAAAAAGCCAATACTCTATATGATATATAAGTATAAAGTTAACAAAAAATCAAGGTCATGTAATTGCACAACTTGAATATTCTAGTGCTATTGGAAGTATTATGTACGCCATACATTGTACTAGGCCAAATATAGCTTTTGCTATTTGCAAGTTATCAAGTTATACTAGTAAGCTTAGTATAAGTCATTATAGAGCCATAGGAAGAATTCTAGGTTATTTTAAAAGAATTAAAGATTTTGGCTTATTTTATTCAGAATATCCAGCAATTTTGGAAAGATATTCGGATGCAAGTTGGATCGCTAGTATAGGTGATAATAAATCCACTTTAAATTGGATGTTTACTCTTGGAAATGGTGTAATAATTTGGGCATCCAAGAAACAAACTTGTATTTTACATTCAACTATGGAATTTGAATTTATAACTTTAGCTACAGAAGGTAAGGAAGCAAAATGGCTAAGAAATTTATTACTCGATATAAAGTTGTAGCCACAACCAATGACAACCACTTTCTTGTACTGTGATAGTGAAGCTACTATGTCTAGAGCTTATAGTGAAATATATAATGGAAAATCTACACACATTAATCTAAGACATAATTATATTAAAAAATTAATAAAAAAAGGCAAATTACCATAATATATGTTAAGTCAGGTAACAACTTAGCAAATCCTCTTACCAAGGCACTACTTAGAAATTTTGTAAGAAGCACTACAAGTGTAATGAGTTTAGATTCCTTTTAAAAACCAATGATGGAAACCTAACTTTGAATTAGTAATTTCTAATTACAAAGTTTAATATGTAACAAGTTATTGTTATGTGTCTATAAACACTAGTCAACCTATTCTAAATATTTGAAATACTAGTGTGAACCATTACGTAAATGGAGGTTGAGATTAAACTTTTAATGTAGTCTATAATTAAATGTCTATTGCAATGGAGACTTAAATAAGAAATTTCACCTATATAAACATTGAAGTAGTGCTGCTTTAATAAGAAAATTAGAAATTTTTTTGTAAATGTTTATGACTAAGGATAAGCGCATGCTCATAATAGTGCTAACGCGATTATAAACCTTTAACAAAAGATTAAGTAAGTATTATATGTGTTATATCTTCAATTTTAACACCAGAAGTTGAGGCTTAATCTACAGACACAACTAACTTCATTAGAATTTTAAGTTATATATGTCAATTGAAGGTTTAAATCGAAAGATACTTTGTTATATTTATAATATTTATTTGTACGAAAGATTAAAGATTAAGCACCAAAATTTCAAATTAGTAAGGGATTTTAGTAGTTTAAAATGTAGTATATCCCATATTGAATAGAAAAATTATTTGTTTGTAGTTTAAAAAAGACTATTTGTGTTATTTAAATAAATAAACTAAGTGTTAGAGTGAGTCAAGTCATTTAGGCTTACTAAGAATTTTTTTAATAGATTAAATAATTTTAAAAGTCAAAGATTGGACCTTTGAAAACTCGAGGCACTTAGGCTTGTTTAGTAAATAAATTAGTTTTTAATCTTTTACTTATCAAATTTTTGGAATAAAATAAATTAATATTATTTTTATTCTGAATAAACTTGTTTGGATAGACAAATGTGACTATACAAACTATCATAATTTTTTGAATAGAAATTTGTAACTGTTCATTTATTATAAATAGATTTTTCTACATAACCAATTTCACTAATTCTAATTTAGAGAATTTTAAAATTTAATTGTATCTTATAAACATAATTACCTTTAAAATAATATTCTTTATACCTCAAAACCAAATTTCTTCTTTCTTATTTTTTCTATTTTTTCAAAATTTTCTAACATTAATGACTTCCCCTTTGGCTCTTGTTTTACAAATTATAATAATTCTATATTCTTATAGTAAATTTATATCAATTCTTAAATGTACATTTTCAACATGGACTCATCCCTCTATCTCTATGTCAACAGTAAGCTATAAGGCTTCAATAATCTTGGCAAAAAAAAAAAAAAACTATGGCATCAATAATCAATCAAGTTATTTTTTTTATTTAAAAATAATTAATTATGTAAGCTGTATGTCAAAATACATTGACTAGCGAACCTAAGATTTAATTCAACAGTCAACTATAAGGCTTCAATAATTTTGGCAAAAATAACCATGGCATCAATAATCAATCAAGTTTTTTTTTAATTTAAAAATAATTAATAATGTAAGCTATATGTCAAAAGATATTGACTACCAAACTTAAATTTTAATTCAATTAATTTATACAATTTATTTCCATATTTTAATCTACAACCTTTTTTGTATAAAAAAATGTGAATTAATGTCTCTAAATTTGTGCTATCGCAGCTTATAATAATTTATGCTGCCTCCGTTTCATTTTTATTTAAAATGACCTGATTTCTTTTATCCAAAATTATCCGATTCAAAATACATCAATTCAAATTTAACTCAATCCATTTATTTGTCACTTTTTAATTCTCATCAATAATTAGTAATATTAATGAAATAATAATAATTAAATAAAATAATTACTGCACATAACATTTTTATCGAGTTGAGCTTTGATGGGAAATATAATATTTAAATTTTGTAAAATAAAAAAGATTTTGAAAAATTTTTTAAAAATGAGGAAGTTAAATTTAAAAATAAATAAATAAAAAAACTTAACCAACTTTGCTTGCTAAAATTCATTGATTTATTATAATTCATAGTATAAAAACAATGTATTTTAATTTGATTGGATAAAAAGATATTCGTGAACTCACGTATGAGCTAATAAAATATATGAAACCCAACTTTAGTTATATAGTAAGTATAATATTAGGTTTTAAGTTTAAATTTTAATGCGTGAGTTTAGTTATTAAATTATGTTTTAGTTTGTTAATTGATTATTTAATTATTTAATTTGATTATTATGATGTAATAATTAATTATTCATTTGATTATATGAATGTAATATTTAATTATGATTGTATTTTAAAAAATAAATTAATATATAATAAAAAATAACTTTATTATTTTATATCATCACTTAAAATTATAATTATATTTTTGTGCAAACAAAGAAGACTACTGATCAAATATAAAATCTTTATCCAGAACACAACATATTTATCCCTTGAACTAAATTCAAGCGGTTTTAATTTTTCATTTAATATTTAAGTTCTTTTTATTTGCTACTCTATTTCTGGAGTTAAATTCTTAATTTTAGCACAGTATAGTTATCCAATTACAGAATTACTTCTCTAACATTAACATTTTTTTCTTTTTATATTATACTTATCTCCTTCAATTCTATAATTATATTTTATATATTTATTCACTTTTTTTTTTGTTACATGTAAACCGGTTTTAGCATTTCAATGCAGTTGCCTCATCATCAACCCCATATCTTGTTTTGAGATGAGCAGTTACAGGTTAAAGATGTCGGATGACTGGGAGAAAATGACATCGATTATGAGCGTCAAAACTCCATCTAAGAAAGGATGGGAACCTGAAAGATCCATTCAACACATGATTTCTCATGTGCAGGATGGAGCTGGATGGGTCACTTCATGATGCTGTTGGGATGTTAACCTGAAAATGCCTCTTAAAACTACATTAGCTGTTCTTTTGTGAGTTTTAAACTGAATTTTGTACTTTCTTTTACCGCTAGCTTTTCAATAGGTTTGATTTTTAACGATGATTATTAAATTTTACAATTAATGTATTTGTATTTATTTATTTTATTATATTTAAAATATGTAAAATATAAAATTATCAAATCATTATTCGGATCGACACATTAAATATAAAACACATTTGTTTTTTAGCTTTTACTAAACACATATTCGATTTTTTACTAAAATTTTAAATTATATTATTAGATTGAAAGGTCACATTCTTTACCTTATTATTATCCCTTTCAAACTCATTTACATGACTGTTGTTGATACATAAAAATGCAGTTTTTGTGCTTTCAAAATTCATATCCTGAATTATATTAGAAATACCAAAGGAGAAAAAGATAGGCCCCAACTTTCTTCAAGCTATTTTCTTTATGTGAATCTATAGAGAAAGGAGGCATTGACTCTTTTTTTTTTCTTAGCACAATGAGTTTTTTATTCAAAATGGTAACAAAGGGATGAACAGTTAGAAAGGCATGTGCTCTTCTTTGTCATTCCCTTAAACAAACATAAAACACAAACATATTTGGATTTTAGAATACAATATATTCAATATTCTCAAATTGATTAAATCATAAATAAGGAAAAAGCCTTTAGTTTTATTTTCTAGTTTGAACTATAGATTTCAAAACATAATTACAAAAAAAAAAAAAAAAAGAGGAAAAAACAGCAATATGGGAAAGCTGAATGAAATCCTTGCCAACTAATAAGTATCATTGAAATTTCATGAAAAATAAAAAGAAATATTTTATTCTTTATATTTTAATAGAAGGTAACCATATAGTAACACAAAGTATCATAACAATTAGAACAGTAGAGTAGCAGAGCTTTACCAGTAGCAAAACAACATTTCCTCCTAATAAAAAAGGAAAGTGATAGAAATTAATTGAATTGTAGTATTTTTCATACATCAGATGGTTATACTCAAATCTTTTGTGCAACAAGAAATGTGTAACTAAGAATATCTGTAGCATGGTTCAATTTGTAAATTTTCAATCAACTCACAAGGGATGTGGCTCCATTCAAGTATCCTCCCTAGTATTATTCATATGCCGTGTAACCTGTAGCAGTTGCTCATAGGAGTATAAAACGGTGTTTGTAACAATGCATAATCAGAACCTTCCAAGCCTTCCGGGGACTTCCTACCATACTGGCACCTTGAAAAAATGCATCATGGCAACCATCATCCGAAACCATTTGATTGTCTATTAAGCAAAGCAGAGCAACATAGAAACAGATTAAACTTCATCACGACTTCAAGCAAAATTATCAAAATGATACCTCGGGAAACCAGGCCCAAAACTCTTTAAGAAGGAAATCATTCAGATTTACTTTGGAGAGTATAAATATTTCCAATTATACCTGCAATGCTAACTATTACAGCTAATATTAACATTAACCATGACAAAAATTTTTTAACTCTGCTCAAGCTCAAACCCACTTCTTGTTGACTTATCCTCAATGCAATAAGAGCTGGGAATGTAAAACCTAATGAAACAGCTGTTGTTGCTCCTGTAAATTTGAAAGCTGTCCATATATTTGGGATCATAGTAGATCCAAAATAAATAAGCACTAGCAATATTACTGTTAATGCCAAAGACCTTTTCCGACTCTCTGTGAGAGGAGCTGATCCCTCAAACACCAAGGTATCCACAGTTTGCCGCAGGGAAAAATGGATAACAGGGAAAACAAGAACCAAATGAAGAATGTAGCCAACCCGAACAATATAATTCAAGGCAGTGCTAAAACGAATCCCAAGATCCTTATCAAAATTGGTCAAAACATCGGCTTCAGTATCCTTCCCAAAGAGCAGATACCCTGATACAGCTGTTGAGGCATAGACCAAAACACAAAGAACAGTCGTGATCCTTCCCACCCTGTTCATCTTTCGAGGAGATGGCCCTTCAAGCTCATTATATATAGGTTGAACATTAAAATGACAAACATATGCATTCGACATAATTGGGATAACCACTAGTAAATCCAAAATTGCCATTTTCGACCCAAAGTCTGGGCTCATCCTTGGAGCCTCAATCTTCCCTTCAATAAGCTTAATAAATGCAACAGCAAAGCAAACCACAACAAAGACAACAGCAAGAACAACTGAAGCAGCTGAAGTCATGCTCAACGAATCAATTCTATCCAATGCGCAAAGTGGAAAAAGAAAAACCACCATAACAACCAAAATTAACAACTTCCTATGATCCCAAAAACCATGTCCCAACCATTGTTCGAAAACCCCAAGATGACGAACCGAACCTGACATAACATCACCCATAATAATCAAATACACTACCAAAACACCTGCATTGTTGACAATTATACAAATCTCAGACAAAACCCTAGCAGTTCTCCCCATTGCAACCTGCACAACTTCCCCATATGATCTAGCTTTACACGAAACCGCAAACCTAACCCACATTTCGACACTAATTTCGGACAAAATTCCCATCAAGATTATCAAAACAACCCCTAAAACAATCCCAAGAACTTTCATAGTAGCAGGTAAAGCCATAATTCCAGCACCAATAATTGAGGTAGTTAAGTTAAAAACAGCACCAGAAATACCAGACCCTTTATTGGGTTTACTTAAAGCAAGGGTATAATCATCAACCTCACTACCAAGATCACCATCAGCATCATCAGCATCATTAAGATCATCAAGATCATGAACAACCTTGGGATCATTTACCCAGTTTCCATCATCAGAAAGGAGCAACCTTTGTTGGGATCTAAAATCCTGGGGTTCATTTTGTATTTGCAATTCTACATATGAGCCTTTAGGTATCGCCGAATAATTACTATCCATTCTAAACAAACAAATTACCGAAAAGGTTGAAAATTTTTGAAGATGAAGGATATAAAAGATTAAAACTTACAAAATGGGGGGCATCAAATTGAACAGATAGGAAAGCGTCAAGAGAAAAGCAGCAGATCGGAGGTGGGTCACCGTTTTGGTCCGCTTCTGGTTTTTCGCAGCTTTCAAGGGAGATAAAGAGAGAGAGAGCAATTTGTTTGGAAAGAAAGAAAAATAAAAGGATGTTGGGCATTGTCATTGGAGGATATATTTAGACAGATTTTTGGATTTCTAGTTTTGGATACCGCTACGTCAGATCATTAAAAAGAATTAATGACGTGGCAAGATCTAAACGCTGCTGGTAGCTTGCGATTCTACCACGACGAGGCTGGTTGACCTTTCAAAAGGCCTATCCAAGGTCCAATCCGTACTAGTTTAAAGGTTATTTCTTTTTAAATATAAATTAAAATAATAATTTTTAATGAGATAAAATCATGTATAATCTTTGAATTTTAATGAAATTTTAATATTATATTTCAATTTTAAAAATTTTTAATATGATATTTAAATAAAAATTAATGATTAATATAATATTTAAAAATTTATTTATTTATTATGTATTATTATTTAAAATTAATTTATTTATTAAAATATCAATGACCAAAGTGTCAAAAAGTTTGATCACGTATAATCAAACTCAAACATTATTTATGAGATGAAGAGTAAAATCAACAACCAATGTGAAGGTAAATCAACTTGTGGAGGGAATATAAGTTGTGAGTCATTTATAAATTAGGAAGGAATATTATGTTAAATAGCAGTAATAAATTTTTTATTTTTATAAACAAAATAAATTATTATGTATTTGTTTAATAACATTATTAATTAATTTAGTTATAACTGATAAATATGTTATTCTCTTTGTCTTATTTTCTTTTCTTTTTTTTTTTTGAGATGTCTCAAATTATGTCTTTTTTTTTAAACATATAAAACTTTTATTTTTATATTTTAAAATTATATTTAATTTTTTTTTACTTTTTAACATTAAAAATTATGAAATTTTAATTTTATAAATAAATTTTTAATTTCAATATTAAATACATTAAAGTCAAAACAACCCAAATATTTTGAGATGGAAGGTGTATAATTTTTTCAAATTTCTTATAAAATTTAAAATTCTCACTAGTAATTTTCACTATTATTGTATATTTTTCTCAATGTTTTTTACTATTAACATTATTATTTTTTATTATAATTATTTTTATCTCAGTAAATTTTAATATTCAAATATTTTGCAAAAAATATTTATAAAAAATGAAATTAGAAGTTTCTATTTAAAATTGATATAATTTAAAACATTTTTCCTAAATTTTTCAAATTTTCAATTTTTTTTTATCGAAACACTTTAAAACGTTTACCAACGTAACGTGAACCTCTAGCCTCAAGGCCCATTGAACCGAAACAACTTCGATTCATTTAGGCTAACCCATCTATAAGAGCCCAGAAACTTAGATAAAATTTCGGAAGCCAGAAGAATTCGCCTTACCCAGTGTGCTACTTCAGCTACTCTAGCATTTCCAATGATATATTTATATTTGATATATTTTCCACGAATTACATGATAATATTATATAAAAATTAATTTTAAGTATATTTTTAAGATTAAGTATCTTTGTTTTTAAGGATTTTAAAATTATTTTTATGAAACATAATTATGCAATTTACTAACAATATATAACTTTTCTATATTAATAGTGTATCAAATATTCACTCCAAAATTATTCCTAAATTTATGTCATTTACTAATAATGTATAACTTTTATACATTAATAATATATTAAATATAAATTCAAAAATTATTACTAACATTATGGTTCATGGTTTTGTTTTTAGAAGAAAAAAAAGTAACGATAGATTGTTTTTTTAATTATAATTATAGTCGAATATTATATACATATAATCAACTGAATATTCAATTATTATATTGTAATCAAGTTACAATTACTAAATAATCAACTAACAAATTAAAATATAACTAAATAATCAAACTCACACATAATGAAAAAAAAAATGCTCTTAAATTTTGTGTAAAAGAGAAAAAAGAGGTTGAAAAAACAATTTAAATGTTGGATTTTATCCTATTTTATAGAGAAATAAAATTCTAACTACAATATCCTTGTTTTCATAAGATTTTTATTTAATTTTTGATATAAAGGAAACTATAATTTAAAAATAAAAGAAGAAGTTGCAAGTGTTGAAATTTGATTATTATATAATTTACCTATTTAATTTTCATGTGAATTAACATTTTGGTAGCTCTATATAACTTATTCAATTTCTAACCTAACATATTAGAACAAATTATATGGTACCTTTTACATTTTTGAAAAAAAAAAGTGAGATATTTCTTTAAAAAATTAAAAAGTTATATTTATTTACTTTTAGGAATAACAAAGAATATTATAATCTCAATTTTAAAATGATTATATTTTTATTTGATTTTATACCGTTTACATTATAGTATTTCTTTTTTATCAAATTGAATATTCACATTTGATTTGATAAGGAAATTAAGAAAATACTTTTACCTCAATTTTTTATATTATTTTCTTTTAAAATTTTATAACTTTGATTAATTATCCATTTTAATTCGAAAATGTTTGAAAAATATATAGGTAAAAGCTACAATATGAAACATAAAAAGATAAAAGTTATAATTGTTAAAAAATTTAAAATAATTTTGAGATAATAAAAAAAATATATCTTCAATTTGGAACCTAGAAGTATAATTTTTTTTTTTACCAACCTATACTTTATAATAAAGAAAATTTAAAAAACAAAATGCAAACACAAAGCCACAAACAACAATTAAAATGAAAAAAAAACTTACAATAGGTTAGTTCAATTAGTAAAAAGAAGCTCTATTCTTTCTCAATTAAGATTTTATCATTGTAAAGAACGTTTTGAAAATAAATTTTAAAATACGAGAATATGTTATTATAATACGAGAATATGTTCTTAAAATTATCTAAAAAAAATCTAAATAAAACTTTAAAACCATCTTAATTATTTTATAATAAAATAAATGAGAAAAGAGTTTAAGTTAGTTACTCTTTGGGTTAATATCATAAATAGTCCACAAATTATAGTGAAATGTTCATTTGTGGTATCTAAATTTTAAAAATTAGTTAATAGATTTATAATTCAAATATTACATTAAAATTTTTTAAAATTCAAGTATTACATTCAATATTTTACTATAATTTAAAAATCATTCATTATATTAACCTTTAACACTTTTCTGACAAAGGAACTTCTATTTACACCCTTAAAATTACTTTCACATCTCATTACTACTTAAACCCAAAATTCTAATTTTAAAAATTAATTTTTACTCATTACATCCCTTAGCCACATTTCTTATTTCCCCTCAACACTCTTCACACCTATTTTCTCAATTCTCTATCCATTTTCAATTCAATATGACCCCTCAAATCCTAATCCCAAAAATCACAAGTTTTAAAATTAATCAAATTATTAGACTTCAATTTAGAGGTAAATTACCTTTGATTTTGTTAGATTTGTGTTGAACATTAAATAAATTGAAATCGAAAATAAGATATTTTATGTGAAATCATGTATTTTCACAAGTGCAAATCTTGAAGTTTTAAGAAATGCAAATAAAACTTCTTAAAACTTCGAGAAACACAAATTCAAATGTTTTTAAAATTTTCTAAAAATGCAAATCTAAAAACTTGAAAAATTTTTGAAAATGTAAATCTAAAAACTTAAACATTGGTTTTGGTTTAAGGGAATTGAGATTTCATTTAACTTCTTTTCTTATTATCTCTTCCATTCATTTGTTTGTTTCAAAAAAGATAGGATAATACATTTTCTAATATCTGATCAATTCCAAGTTTAATCGAAATTGCAAATATCTCCCTGCCCCTAAGATTTGCTATTCCATGAAACTAGAAAAACAAAATTAACTAAAACAACACAGATGAAAAAAAAAAAACAAAAAGTATATAAAGAGAGAATAACAGAGGTCAACAATAGAAGAGGACATTAATATTTCATTTTCAAGTAGAAAAGAGCAAATGAGTTTTTTTAGGGTGAAATCGAGGACTTAAAAGCTAGATCTAGACATTTCTAGGTAATTTTCCAAAAAACCAAGTGGATAAAAGTGAAAAAGAGGTTAAAATAAACATGTTGGTGAAATTTAATTGTAGTCAACTCCTATAAGAAAAATAAATGAGAAAAGAGTTTAAGTTAGTTACTTTTTGGGTTAATATCATAATAGTCCATAAATTATAGTGAAATGTTCATTTATGGTATCTAAACTTTAAAAATTAGTTAATAAATTCATAATTCAAATATTACATTAAAAATTTTTAAAATTTAGATATTACATTAAATATTTCACTATAATTTAAAATCATTCATGATGTTAACCTTTACACTTTTCTAATAAAGGAACTTCTATTTACACCCTTAAATTTTTATAAAATAAGTAAGAGGAGATTAACATTTCATTTTCAAATAGAAAAGAGCAAATGAGTTTTTTTAAAGTGAAATCCGAGGACTTAAAAGCTAGATCTAGACATTTCTAGGTAAATTTCCAAAAAATCAAGTGGATAAAAGTGAAAAAGAGGTTAAAATAAACATATGGTTCTAACTAACCACCACTACAAGTTCTCACTCACCCAAAATCATCACCATCCGCCAGTTTAAAAAAAAAAAATTTCCACAATCCTCTTTAACATAAGAACCTGACGAACCTAGCAAAAATCCACATAAAAAAACAAAAACAAGAAAAAAAACCCAAAATCACAAAAATCAAATAGAGAACTTTGGTTGAAAAGTTCTTTCAGTGAGGCTTTGGGTTTTGATTTTGTTTTGTAGAAAGGAAAGATCAATGAAAACAAGATGAAGATAGAACCACCATTCTTTACTTGCAGCATCAATGGTGTACGAAAGCTTGAATAACAGCAGCATTTTTTATGTAATTGGGAATAATTGAAAAAAAGAAAGGAAGAGAAAAATAATCTACTGAAAATTTGGTAAAATTGGACAACGTCAAAAGGGGTTATGACAGTTTGAAGGTTTGGGCTTTAACCTCACATCTAGGATGTTAAGGGGCAAGGGCAATTTAAGGAAAACTAAGGTTGGAACGATGATTAAGAGGCCAAAAAAAGCTTACAGTGAAAATTTTGACCAAAAAGAATGTCAAACGATGATCGATGACGATGATAGCACAACCAAAATTGGTCAAAATCTAGAAATGGTGGCCGACTACTGAGTTTGTTTCACAAATAAAGAGGGAGAGAGTATTTGAAGTGTTTTTTTTAGAAGTGTGTGAAATAAAATGAAAAAAAAAACTAGTTACTTATAATCGAAAAAAAAAAAAAAATTGACCTGCATGTACTAGTCAGAACCTATATCCAAGATCCATGCACTAGACCTTGTTTCCACTCTATCCAACAGCATGGTGCTAGTTCAGTTGAACCACAAAATATCGCTTGAACCTCGCCTAAATCGAGTTTAGTTGCCTTTGAACCATTGACAAGCTTTAACCAGTCTTTTTGGGTAATTTTTTCCTTTATTTTTTTATATTTTTACTAAGCAATTTATTTGTTTATGCACATTTAAATAATAAAATTTTAAATAGTACGTGTTAAAAAATAAAAAAGAAGAATTACTAAAAATAAATATTTTTTAAAAATAAAAAATATTTTGATGATAGACCCTGAGAAGTCGAAGTAGGAATTCTTGAGAATTCTCTAGGTGAGAAAAGGCTTCTAAAAATTATCAAAGTATTGGAATATTTAAAAGCTCTTTTCAATACAAAGATTTTTATTTTTTTCTTTAATTTGAATAATTTTCTTAAAAAAAGATAAAAAAAGATAATATTTATAAGTGTATGCATTTTTTAAGAAATAAACTTATTTATAGATAATTATATTATTACATGAATATCTGAATTTTAATAATTATAAAAAACCGAAATCTCCAAAGATGAGATTCTAAATAAATTCGAATAGTGATTATTTAGGAATCTCTGAATAAAAAAATTTATCTAAAGTACCACTAATATATTAGAGCATTTAGAATAATTTTTAATAATAATTTCTCATTTTAGTATAAAAAATAAATTTTAGAAAGTATTATTTGATTTTAAATTATAGATATCATATTGTAAATTTTGCTTATTAAATATAAATTTTAATGATAAATATGAATTGCCAATGATAGAATTTTTGAGAATTCTAACTAGAAATTCTTAAAAATTCCTTAGGTGAGAAAGTTCTTATTAATATTGCCAAGTATTGGAATATTTTCAAGAATTTTTTTCAATATGTAAGGTTTTTATTTATTTTTCAAAAATAAAAAAATTAAAAAAATATGTTTTAACAAAAAGAAAATTAATTTTTAATACAAAAATTAAGATCATTTTAGTCAAAATCAAAAGATAGGGTTCTAATCATTCCCCATGCATAATCGGATTTCGAACCTAAACTATTTTCACAGATCCAAAAAATTTATTTTATTAATAAGGTTTTAAGTAACTTTAAAATTTTATTAAAAGGATAAATTTTAAGATAAATTTAATTAAAATTCTCAAATGATCCAAATCATAGCATGCAAATTAAGCAAAAAACAAAATTGAACAAACCTGAAACAATTTGGATAAAATTAAGTGTCCATAGGCAATTGACTCCTTTAAATTTAGAAATGTTTCCACATTCGACCTCCTATAAGGCAGTCAACTTTGCTTTGATAGCAATCAACTACTTATTGCATAAATCAATTCTAGAAGACTATCATCCAATGGCAATTGATTCCAAACCCTTTTGGAATCAATTCCATACATTTTCCAAACATAGTAGTCGATTGTTGTAGGCTAGCAATCGACTATTATTTATACAACACTTAAGTTTAGCTTTGGTTTGACAAAGTAGTTGACTTTATACTCTCAGTAATTGATTGCTCTTCCGAGACAATTAAACTATCTACTTCTCTAAACATGGCAGTCAACTACTCTCCTATATAGTCTTCTTATATGACTCTTTTTAAGTTTAGAATCATATTTTTTTTATCTTTTTAGGACTTTACCTTAAGTTAATTAACTTTAATTTCTCTTTGATTAAGTTTATTACTTAATCATGTTTTCATATTTTAAAAATATTTTTTATTATTTACCAAGCTTATGAGTATAATTCTATTCAAGTCAGACCTTGAGCATCCTTTTTTAAACTCAAACTTAATTTAATAAAAATATTTTAGTTAATTTTAGTTAAAATATTTAAATATTAATATTCAAAATTTTCTAAGATTTTAATTTTAAATATTTTTATAGTTGTATTTAAGTCGAACTTTGGACTTGAATTTAATTTGATTCAACTTGAAATATTATTGTATTAATAAAAGTATTTTCACTTAATTTTAATTAAAATATTAAAATATTAATATTAAAAGTTTTCTAATATTTTAATAGTCAATAGTACATAGTATTATATTACAATTTTATTAATAAATATTAAATAATATTTTATTATTTTAATAATTAATATTATTAAATATAATAATATTATTTTAATAATATAAATATTTTTAATCATTTCTTAATAATTTTAAATTTAAAGATGCAAGAAGAATGCAAACCGTAAAAAAATTTTGTGAACTTATGGTCAAAGAAAAACCATATTATTGTTAATATTTTTTCTTTCTAAAATTTATGAAGTGATGATTTTGTTGCCTCTTTCTAACTCACTTTCAAGTAGACACTCTTGGGATTTAAGTGCAACAAGCATCAATATTTTCAAATAAAGTATTGGATTTTTAATTCAATAATTAAAGTTTAAATCTTACAAGTTAGATAAATAAAAGACATTATTAATTTAATTAACTTGATATTAGTTGAGATATTAACTTAGAAAAATGTAAAAACCTGTGTATAACTTTAACACAAACTAATATTTAAATTTAAAAATCTATTTGTATGTTTTTGTACAACTTGGGGATTTACCATTAATTTTATTTTTCTTAGCTGAAAACTTTTAAAATCTTGTTACTGTTGTGCAGGGACTCAACTTTGACCAAGAAAGATTTTGAATGTTAAGTTTTTAATTTAGGCTCATTTTTTTTATTTTGTAAAAAATTATTTTTGTACTTTTTATCTTTGCTTGACAAAAAATTGGGTTGTCAATCTTCTTTTTTTGAAAAGGGAAAGATAATTTAGGGAAAAAAATTATGGATAAAACTACTCTTTAGAAAGATAATATGCTATAGGATAGAACTTGATACTTCATTGTCTTGTGAACTTCTTGTAGCCTTCTTTTTGAATAGTTGGAGTTAAGCAATTATGAACTTGCAATCACAAACGAAATGGCTTCAAAACGAGTTGTAAATGCCACTTTCCTTTAAGGATTATTTCACCCTAACTAATTATAGAATGCAAAAGGGTGAACTGAAACTCTTCCAAGACACAATGAAGCCTCGTTTGTTTATACTTTGTACTAGTATAATAAACCACTAAATACACATTAGTAGGAACTTTATCCTTGCAAAGTTTTTTGCAGCAAATAATGGTAAAGTAACTTGCTTTTAAGTGAGAAATAAATAGGAGAAAGAAATGTGTAATTTAATATTGAATTGGATTGAATTGGATTGAATTCCAAATGAATTCATGTCAATCTCTATTTATAGAGATTGAAATTTAAGGTTGTGATATTTTGATTATGTTGTTTTAAAATTAAATATCACTTCCTTTGATTATTAATATGTCTTTTTGAAAGATTATAGAGATATTTATTCATTGAGTAATCAAACTTTTCATACAAAGAAAAATTATTTTTCACATTTATAAAAATTATAACTTTTCATATAAAGCAGTCGATTGCCTTAAGAAAACAGACAACTACCTCTTTGTATTTTCAAATTTAAGAATGCTTTTAGAAGTAGGATAGTCAACTCTTCCATATAACAGTCAACTCTTTATTTCATTTAAAATGCATTCAACATGTGAGCAATGGCCTCCCTTCAATTCAAAAAAGTTTCTATACTTAACCTCTTATAAGATAGTTCACTCTTCTTTGATGACAGTTGACTGCTTATGACATAGATCAATTGATAATAGATGACTACTTATAACATAAATCAATCATAGAAGGTTATCATCCAATGACAATTGATTCTAAAAGAGTTTAGAATCAATTCCACACATTTTTAGATGGAGCAGTCATTTGTTCTAGGCTAGCAGTTGACTACTATTTATACAGAACCTAAATTTAGCCTTGATTTGACAAAGTATCAACTTCATGCCCTTGGCAGTTGACTACTCTTCTTAGACTATTAAGGCAATTGATTGCTTACATGACAATCAGCTGGTTTCCTATATAATCTTCTTATATGATTCTTTTTAAGTTTAGATTTACCTTAATTTATTAACTTAACTCTCATTTCTCTTTGATTAAGTTTATTACTTAATCATATTTTCATATTTTGAAAATATTTTCTAACATTTCTTACCAAGTTCAAGAGTATAATTTTATTTAAGTAAGACCTTGAACATGTTTTTTTTAAACTCGACTTAATTTGATCTGACCCAAAATATTATTATATTAATATAAATATTTTAGTAAATTTTAATTAAAATATTTAAAAAATTAATATTAAAAGTCTTCTAATATTTTCATTTTAAATATTTTTATAATTCTACTCAAATAGAACTTGGACATAATTGTTTAAACTCAAACTTAATTTGATTCGACTAGAAATATTATTATATTAATTAAAATATTTTCATTTAATTTTAATTAAAGTTAAAAAATTAATATTAAACGTTTTCTAATATTTTAATGTTCAATAGTATTATATTATAATTTTATTACTAAATAATATAAAATAATATAATAAATATTATTTCATCATTTTAATAATAATTATTATTTAATATAATAACATTATTTTAATAATATTAATATTTTTAATCATTTCTTAAAAATTTTAAATTTAAAATATACTATTTTTATATTTTATTGACAAATATATTTATATTACTATTTTAATAGTGTAAATATTTTTAACATTACAATAATAAATATTACCATTATTATATTAATAGAAATAATATTTTAAAAATATTGCTATTTTATATATTTTAAAATATTAAAGTAAATATTAATAAATAGTTTGTTTCATTTTTTTTAGTATTAAAATAATATTTTAAAATGAAATATTATTAAAATATAAGTATTTTTAATTATTCAAATTTTAAAAATAAACAATTTCAAATAATGATTTTTTTACTACTTTAATAGTTATGTCAATATTATATAAATGAAAAAACATATTTTTCAAAAAACAACTAAATAATAAAAAATATTTTTCAATAACTCATCTAAATAATAAAAATTCTTCACTTTTTTTAAAAAATATAAATATTTTCTAAAAAATTATTTTCTGAAAATCCATTTCTACCAAACAAATAAAACTTTAAAATCAATTAGCAATTGGTGGTTGGTCTTATTTACATATCAATGTTTTAAATTCAAAATCTCTAATTTATTTAAGAAGAGATTAAATACGACCTAAAAGCTTCATGAATTAAGTTGAGCTTGATCGACATATTGAAAATTTAAATTTGTGCTCGAGCTGGGCCTTGCTTACCCATTAAAATAAGTTTACAGTTAAAATATTAAAATTATAATATTATTCCATACATTTTAAAACTAAAATTTATTATTTATTAATATAATAGCATTTTTAATCAGAAAAAATCCTCTTTAACTGCTTAAAAGGTAAAAGTTTTCACTATTATATTAAAAGATAATAAATACACTTCCAATTAAACTTATGATTAAAATTTAATGATTTTAAATTAAATACAAAAAATAATTAAAAATAAAAACAATTTAAACAAATATTAACCGTACATTTAATTAAAAGTGCACTTATTATGCATAAACTTCCATTATTTTTAAAATTATGAAGAAATTTTTTTCACCTTTCTACAAAACCTAAATATTATATCTAAAGTCCTAGTGTGTGAGCGTTGCTTAACAAAAATTTCCACACTAGCATCATCTTGAAGCAGACATGTGACATAGCATCACCTTGAAGCAAGATAAATCCCGCTCAATAAATCTAAAACATGTTGCCAATGAGGACTTCACAAATTTTTTGGGTGAGATTTTTCCTATATAAACTTACCACACAAGTCCAGCCAACCAAAATTGAATGGAATATTTTAACCTTGACATGATAATGGTTTCCGTATGTGTCATTTGACATTGTATCGAACACAAAGAAACCAAAATGAAACAAATACTAGTAGTAGGAAGATATAGATAGTGGACAAAACATTTGGAAAAGGAAATTGAAGAGACCTCACAACATCATCATCATCATCATCATCATCATCATCATCATCATCATCATCATAACTAAGTCTATCATACACAAGGAAGCATGTTTATAAGTAAAATGTTCATAAACATTTTTGAAAATTGAAAAGTAAAAATATTTGAAAAAAATTTTATTCTAAACACTGATCTTAAAAATTTTTTTGAATATTTTTTCGTTAATAAATTAATAAATTTATTAACAATTTTTTATACAAATTATAAATGATACTCTGAAAAAAAAAATCTTAAATCCACGCTTATCACGCATCTTTTGCTATCCCCACTATATATTAAAGTAAGATATCTTCTCTTTATAATGAGTTTTACGTCATGACTCGTGGAAATAGAAAGAGAAAAGAGTTTTGGTTATAGTTGAAGGAAAGAAGAAACAAGAATTAGGGAAGAAGGGAAAGTGGAGTGAAGAGGAAAGAAATAAGCAATAAATGAGAGAGGACGCGGACAATGGGACCTTTTTGGTGATGGGTATAGGTATACGTCACTCTCAAAAAATGGACCTCAGCCCAGTTCAGCTCATGCATCTCATTATGACTACACACCAAACGCGCGCAGATTGGTGTGTCATTATCGAAGCTCAAGGCCCCCTGCTCCACACCGCAATTAACCCTTTTTATTTTTTTTTTCTTTTGTGAGTGACCAACAGACATAGATAAGCCCCTCCTTTGCTTAGAGCCCTACAAAGGCATACGCCAAGAAAATGACAACGGCATGTTGATATATGATTCAATTAATAAAATCAATAGTTTCTATTATAGCTGGAGGTGTTCACGAATCTCCGATGGTTACATGATCTACGATAAAATATTAGATTTTTAATTTTAATAATAAAAAATTAAATTATAACATTTTTTTGGGAAACCTATTCATTAGATTATATTAATTAAATATGAAAAACTGCTACAATCTTTACTAACGGTTAGAAAAAATAAATAAGAAAAAAGAGATAATAAAAAAAAAATTTACCTTGAGACGTGAATAATTTTTTTTAAAAGTAATTATATTTTTAAGACACGATAAAATCTCGAACTTTTCAATTAGAAGTAATAAAAATGGTTATATTGAAAATTTATTTATAATAAATAAACATATATAAATTTTTATTCAGATGGTTATGATCTTATGTATAATCACAACCTTTATGAATAATAATCTATTTATATTCAAATAGTTATGACCATTTGTCATATAATAATTATTTTTGTTCAAATAAAATTATTTAAAATATGAATAAAATTAATACAAAAATTAATTTTATTCATCAATAATTAAATCTTTTTATCAAATGTGAAATGCATTATATTCTAAACTACCAATAATCTCCCACTAGTTTGGAATATTGGTGCTTAACTTTTACCTTTCACACAAATAAATATTATGAATACAAGAAGGTATCTCTCGATTTAAACCTTCAATTAGCGTATATATCTTAGAATTCTAACGAAGTTTATGGTTAAACTTTAAGTCCTAATGTTAGAATTGAATATATAACACACATAATACTTATTTATTCTTCTGTCAGAGGTTTATAATCGCTTTTAGCACTATTATGACCATATGTTTATCCTATTCATAAATATTTACAAGAGAGACCCTAATTCTTTTTGTTGAAGCGGCACTACTTCTATATTTATATAGGTAGAGTTTTCATTATTTCTCCATTACTTTAGACATTTAAAACTCTATTAAGAGTATAAAAACTTATCCTCCCCACACAATGGATCACACTAGTTTCTAAAATTTGAATGAATTTTACTAATTTTAACAGACATATAACAATAACTTATTTTTACATATTAAACTTTGTAATTAGAGGTTACTAATTCAAAGTTGGATTCTCATTGTTGGTGTCTAATAGTAAGGGTTTAAATCTATTTTACTTGTAATACTACTAACCAAATATCTTGAAATTCAATTTTATTTTATGGTAATTACCTCCACTTAAAATTGAATCTCTAATATAATCACTTCAAGCTAATATGTCTAAATTTTTCATTTTGCATATCATTTATATACGCTAGATATTATTGCCTCATTTTTATCATTTTAAGAAATAGTTAGTTTTGGTTGTGGCTACAACTTTATACTTATAACTTTCAACCATTCTGTTTTGATATTGTTAGCTTTATAGGTGAGATGGTGATCCAAGAATGGGTGAATTGGATTTCTCCAAATTCTTTTCATACAAATGATTTCAATATAATTGGATGAAAATTAAAACCAATATCAAAATATGATGCAAACAATAATGAATCGATGAACTATAAGCAAATATGAACTATAATCAAAATAAAGAGATAGGGATAGAGAAATCAAATACAAGAATTTATAGAGATTCGATTTTTCTTCATAAGGCACCTACGTGCTCTCTCTTGGTTGTCCACACCAATGATTTAATCCATTATACTTGAATTGAAATTACAACCCTATATTTTTCTCACTAAGGCTTAAGATAGAAACTTTATACTCTTTACTTTCTAGGCTAAATAGTAACTTCTCAATTCCATAAATTCAAGAGGATACGTCACCTCTTGATTACAAAATCACTTAATAACAATGCAAACTTAAAACACCTCTCAAAGGCTAAGTTTTTACCTAATAAAATATAAGGAAATATGATGAATGAAGAACAACAATATTTTGGATACAAGAAACACAAAGGATATTGAACTTAAGCTAAAAAAACTGTTGATTCTAAGAGAAAATGAAAATATAACTTGTTAGCACTTGCTATCTTGTTTCATCAACCTTCTTGGTGTGTTGGAATGGCCAATATATAAAGAAAATGAAGAGCTAGCCATTGGAGATACTTGGGAGAAGAAAATAGCCATTGAATGCTTGAGAAACTAGCCGTTGGACACATTCTGGGCATGACCCGATCGATCCCTTCCATGAGTGGATCGATGTGGATTGATTGGTTTAAGTTTTGTGCCATTTTTCACTTAAAAAACACAACCCAATCGATCAAGTAAGGGAACCAATCGATCAGGTAAGGGACCCGATTGATTGGTTCAGCTAGGGGATCGATCCTCTAACCCAGGGGATTGATCTGGTCAAGCTATTCTATTGTATGCTATTTTGCACTCTACTCACTAAATTGGTCATATCTTGAGTTATACAAATCTAAATCACAAACCATTTCAAGATTTAGAAACTAGACTTGAAGGACTTTCTATCTATAAAAATTCATCACCTAATTCATTATGTACGAATTATAGTGAATTTTCAAATCTACCCCTTGTGTAGTTTTTAGATAACTGCAAAGTGTCTAGTAAAAATTCAAAATCTTTTCTTTGAAAATTTAGATTTAGATTTTGTTTGATCCATTAGAAAGAGACTCAAAAACCTTTCCAACCATATAAAATTTAAATATTAAAACTTTGTGAATTAATACAGAAAATAAAATAAGTTCAATGTTGGAAAACTTTGTTATTGTAAAATAACTTTCTTAAGTTAATCTATTTCTCAAAACCAATATTATCAAAATTGTATTAAGTCCAAAATGAATAAGTTCACTTTAAAAACAACAATTGGACTTTCATTTAAGCTTAAATAAATAATATTTAAAGCTAGATTTGGTTTGAGAAATATGAAAACAAAGAAAGGTTTGTTTATGCTTTGAAAAACATATTATTTATTTAATACCAAAATATAAAACTTAAGAACATGTACTAAACAAATCTTTTTCACAATCTTGATCAAATTTATTTAGTTTAATGTTTTGTCATTTCAAAATAAAGATCAATTCAAGGCTAACAATCTCCACCTTTTTGATATGAGAAATTTAAAGATAAGTTTATTTGATGAAAAACTTTCTTTGAAACATTTAAGATTTTGAAAAAATATTTTGAAAAACTTTCCTTTAAATAATGCATGGCAAAACTCCCCCTTAATTTATGTATCCTAATCCAATACAACTCAACAAACATATATTAGTCAAATATATGAAATGAGTACAATTAAACATATGCATGTTAAGCACAAGCAAAATTGTCCAAATGATATTTCTCCCCCTTTTTGTCATAGCAAAAAAGCATGAGCAAATTAATGAGCAAATAAACACAAAAAGGCATTATTAACAAATATATTGATGAAACATTTCTCTTCCTTTTTGTTTATGCTCTTTATACCAAATGTTTAAGCTCCTATATCAATTGCTATAAGCATACAAGAAAAAAAATCTCTAAACTCTCTCCCCCTTTTGTCATTTCAAAAGAAAGAGAGATCAATTCAAGGCATGGGACAAAGTGCTTGATACCAATAATGTCAAGAGTATTTTGAATGCATGTAATCAAGTGTAACATGCATAATGAAGTTCACATGCATGTATTCAAGCACAAAAGTATAAGTGTATCCAATTTTAGTATTTTAGCACAAGTCATCAAATTTATTACATGAAATTTATGAGTAAAGGATAATGAATGATATGCAATCTGCTTATAAATCATGTTAGGATAAGATGTATTTAGAACCTAAAACATCAATAACAATTAAGCATAAATTCAAGCACATACATACAAGCTCATACCAATTGTTAAGAATACTAATTGTTAAAGATATGTTATCACAAAGCATACCAATTGTTATCACAAAACAAATCAAGCAAAATTGTATTCTAAGATTTCTCCTCCTTTTCAAAATAAGGATTAATCAATTTAAGACACATAATTTTGCATGAAAGTTATAAGCTATATTAAAGATAGGCATATAAACAAGCAACTATGAAAGTTAAAAAAAAAATTCTTTAGCAATTTTGATACCAATTGTTATCAATTTTATTCAACAACTTTCATAGAGCACACATATTTCAAGCATATGAAAGATTCATTCGATACATGTATAAATGATAATAATAATCTTTCATAAGCTATCATATCCAAACAAAAATAAAAAACTCATATGTATTTAATAAAGCATGAATACTAATAAGCAATAAGATTCAATCATCATATCCTAACAAAGATTATATAAGCATGAGTTTTCAAACATGATGAGCACATATGCTATAGCAAAGAAATAATGAAAGCATAATTATTCAAATATATTTCAAATTATTTCAATATATAGCAATGCACTTAACTCAAACAAATGCAAGTATTTAATTATATATTTCAATCAAAACATACAAGTATATGCAAAAAGATTTCAAATCACATACAGTAATATACCAAAAAAGATACAAATATTTAGACATAAAATGGTATATGCTATTTTAATATTCTTAATCAATGAACATGTTCAAAGAAACCAATCATTTTAACTCATATCCATATTCAAGAATTCACGCATTGACCAATATTTATGCATTAAAACTTTTAATCAAAGCAATCAAGAACTAGGCATGAATATTAATGAAGGTGAATTAATCAATCCAAGCTTTAAAAAATATTAAGATAATTTTTATCAAATAGCTTGGTGATTAATTTGTGTAATGTGTTCACAAATTCAAACCCAATATCTCATTTTATTAAATCATGAATTAAATATAATAAATCATAGGTACATAGTATAGATTCAATACAATTACCTCCATCCGTATCAAGTTATGTTGTTGTGCTCATTGTAGTTGAGTGAAGCTTTGAATCCTCCATTCCACATCATTTGAGCTAAATCTTTGATGTGCTTGGGCTTAATTGATGAAGATGACTTATTTTACTTGTTCCATTTAAAATCCCAAAAATGTTAGTTCATTTATGCTTATTTCAAGTTCTCCTAGCATAAACTTAGAAAAAAATTTTGACAAAAGATTTTCATTAAAAGCATCAAAAAAATTAATTGATAAAAATTATACTAATTGTTAGAATACAATTCCATATTCTAAGTCATTATAGGCAAAAAAAATTTATTCACTAAGCACAAGTTACCATTTACAAAGGAGATATTTACTTAAGCAGGAGGCCATATATCAATTTAAACATCAAATAGCACAAGAATGGTACGAAAGCAAAAGTTCTTAAGTAATGTGCAAAAATCAAATCTTTTAGATCATTCATGAACACGTAATAGACATATTCAATATTTATATATACTCAATAAATCATCAAGGAATATGTTAAAATGAATTTTAGGCCATATGAAAACTAAAAACTCAAGGAAGCCATATTTATCATCAAAAACATATTTAAAAAAATTTTAGCACAAAAGCATAAATATGTCTACACAAATTATAGGTCATAATCAACAATGACTTAAGTTAAAAATAAGCATCATAAAAAATTCATTTATTTAAGCCATGTTGCAGCCATATGAAGTTAAGAAAAATCACATTTATCATATATACACACACTTGACAAGAACAATAGATGAATCAATAACACATATCATTTACAAGCAAGTAGTTCATCATATTCAAAATCACAAATCAAGAGATATATCAATTGAGCACAAGATCCAAAATATTTCACAAAACTAATAAAATATTTAAGCACAAAAATAAGCATATTTCACAAAAGTATTTCACAAATTAAAAAATAGATAATTTAAGCACTTTCAAATCACAAGTATTAAGGTCAAGTTGAACCAATTATCATATGAGCACATACTTGACCAAAAAATAGATGAACAAGAATCGATATATATCACTTAAGCACAAGATGTTCATCAATTCACAAATCAAGAGTTATAACCATTGAGAATATAATAATCAAGTTTTAAAAAATATATCACATTATCCAAGCATTGGGAACAAATTGAGTAATTTTAATCAACATGATCATATAAGCATGTTCAACAATTACAAATTAATATGCATAAAAATCATAAAAAATCATTTTCATCATGCTAAAATCATTCAAACAAGTATATTTATGCAAAATACCATAGGATAAATCATTCAAAGCTTAATAGGTTTAGGATTTTGATTTTTGCACTTTAAAACTCATTTTTGCTTGAAAAATACCTTAATAAATCTCAAAACTAATCAAGCTCATTTTTAACCAACTTAAACCATTCCAATAAATTTCAAACGACAAAACAAAATTGTTCAAGTTATCATTTGGCATTAGAAATAAGGATATCAAAAAGTCAACTCTTAATCCCATATTTCTTTGAAAAAGGCTATTAAGATGGGCAAATATGTTTAAACACGCATTTAAGCTCTTCAAACCATTTAGAAAAGTTTTGTATCATAATTTGAAATTGTCTAAATGGCTTTTATGCCCATAAATGCTCAAAAACAAGATTTGATATTTTAAGCTCTAAAATTTTTTGAAACTTGCATGTAGCACTTATGAAAAATTGAAACCATTGCAAGTTATCAAGTTTTCTTTTTTTAAGTAAGTTTAAAAGATTGAATACAAGATATTCAAATTCATTTCCTTTTAAAAACTTGTCAAAATAATATTTTATATTTTAAAGCTTGACTCTAGCAAAAATCATTTTCAAAGCAAAACATAAAATTTTAAAATCATTAAGCTTTAAGTGCTCCCTCTAAGTTTGTACATAAATATGAAGACAATTAAGCACATAAATAATCACACCAAGCATAAAAAATAATTCATCAACAAAATTATGCTCAAGCAATTTAACACCACAATTAATTTTAACAAGCAACTCAAACATACTTAAGAGTAAAATAAATGCATATTTAATTCAAGCTCACATATATCAAATAAAATTGGTATGTTCAAGATTTATCAACAAAGCATATATCAATATCCATTAAGCACTCTATGTCCAAAAAGAATAGGCAACCAAATTCATATTTACTTAAAATAAAAATTTAGAGGTTACCTATCTCCATTGTGTGTCTAAAGTATTCAATCTTCAATCTTACATTGTAGCTTCTTACTCTAGCACACCTACAAGAGACATTTTTCATTTGATTTTTGGTACCCAAATTATTTTGGGTCCTTGAAAGTTAGTCACAAAGTCTTTTGTTCTTTTTGAAACCCATACTTGCCTAATTCTAAATAAAACTTTTCTCTTTATAGGAAAAGTATATATAGTATGATCATGAAAATTATAAAAATTGTATTTAATCATCTTAGCACTTAAACTCTTATCTAAAAATTCTTGTTTTTCATTTATCAAAACTTCAAATTTCTTTTCAAATCAACATTTTCTTTTTCTAAAAATTCATTTCTACTTTAAAAGATTTCAAAATCTATTTTCAATTATTTTTTTTTTCCAAAATCATTTTTGCATTCATCAAAAATTCATTTTCAACTTTTAATTTTGAAATCATTTTCTTATGTTTCGAATGCATGTTTTCAACTTCAATTACTAAATCATTATAAGCATCTTGTAACTCATCAAATGTATAAGGGTTTGAATCACAAAAGTTAGAGGTTACCTTTGGTTCCTCAATAGCCATAAGACATGATACATGTCGATTAAAAAATTATCTTTCATGTATCTCATCCAACTTTCTCCATATTTTATTTAAAGTGGAGCAATTTGAGACTAATTTGAAGTTGTGAGAGTCAATAGCTTCATACAGAATGCACTTAACCTTTGTATCATCCATCATTTGCCTCATATAGTTTACATCATTTAAAGGAATTCCAAGCCCTTTCTCTATCACATTTCAAGCTTTAAAATCTTAGGTCATTATAAATATTTTCATCCTTTTTTTCCATTCACAAAATTCAAATTTATCAAATATAGAAGCTTTGAAGACTTTCTCACCATCTTGAAACTTAAGTTGAGCTATAGGATCTTTACTCAAAGTGGTTAAATCCATAAAAAGAGACCAACGCTTTAATACCAATTGTTGCTTTATAGGTGAGATGGTGATTCAAGAAATGGTGAACTGAATTTCTCTAAATTCTTTCCAAACAAATGATTTCAATATAATTAGATGAAAATTAAAACTAATATTAAAATATGATGCAAACAATAATGAATTGATGAACTATAAGCAAATATGAACTATAATTAAAATAAAGAGATAGGGATAAATAAATCAAATGCAAAAATTTATAAAGGTTCGATCCTTCTCCACAAGGCACCTACGTCCTCTCTCTTGGTTATCCACACCAAGAATTCAATCCACTAAACTTGAATTGAAATTACAACCCTATTTTTTTCTCACTAAGGCTTAAGATAGAAACCTTATATTCTCAATTTTCTAGGCTTAAGTAGTAACTTTTCAATTTCACAAATTCAAGAGGATACCTCACCTCTTGATTATAAAATCACTTAATAACAATACAAACTTGAAACACCTCTCAAAGGCTAAGTGCTTGCCTAATGAAGTATAAGGAAATGTGGTGAATAAAGAATAATAATATTTTGGATACAAGAAATACAAAGGATATTAAATTTAAGCTCTAAAAACTCTTAATTCTAAGAAAAAAAAATGAAAATATAACTTGTTAGCACTTACTTGTTAGCACTTACTCTCTTGCTTCATCAACCTTTTTAGTGTGTTGGAATGGCCAATATATAGAAAAAATGCAAAGCTAGTCGTAAGAGATGCTTGGGAGAAGAAAATAGCTGTTAGACATATTCTGGGCATGACCCAATCAATCCTTCCATGAGGGGATCGATTGGTTCAAGTTTTGTGCCATTTTTCACTTGAAAAACATGACCCAATTGATTAGATAAGGGACTCGATCAATTGGTTCAGCTAGAGGATCGATCCTCTAACCCAGGAGATCGATCGGGTCAAGCTATTTTGTTTATTCTATTCTACACTCTACTCACTAATTTGATCATATCTTGAGTTATAGAAATTCAAATCACAAATTGTTTGAAGATTTAGAAACTAGACTTAAAGGGCTTTCTATCCATATAAAATTCATCACCTAATTCATTGTGTACGAATTATAGTAAATTTTCAAAATTACCCTATGTGCAGTTTGTAAACAACTATAGAGTGTCTAGTAAAAATTCAAAATCTTTTCTTCGAAAATTTGGATTTTGATTTTGTTTAATACATTAGAAAGTAAACTCAAAGAGCTTTTCAACCATATAAAATTCAAATTAATACGAAAAATAAAACAAGTTCAATGTTGGCATCAATTTTGGCTTGCCACAATAAAGCCTCAAACTCTTCAATCAAAAGTAGTGAAAATTGTTATATTGAAAGATTTATTTATAATGAATGAACAGACATAAACTTCTATTCAGATGGTTATGACTTTCTGTATAATTATGATCTTTATGAATAATAATCTATTTATATTCAAATAGTTATGGCTATTTGTCATATGATAATTGTTTATGTTCAAACATAATTATTTAAAATATGAAAAAAATTAATTTTTTTCATTAATAATTAAATATTTCTATCTAACATGGGATACATCACATTTTAAACTACCAACACCAACAATATCAATCAAGAAACTAGGGCTATATTCTACGCAGATTACATCACTCTTAACATGTTCTCAATATTATGCCAATTGGTGTGCTGCCATGTTCCTCTTTCTTCTTGTATGCCTTAACATGCAGCTTTGCATTGTTCCTAGGAGATTTGGGGCTTCATCAAAGATTATGTTGCAAGGAGAGAGATCTATGTCTGCAATTTCCATCTTCTTAATGATGTCTAGTGTGTCACCCTCTAGTATGACTTTTGTAAACTCCATATCTCTATACAGTTTCAACGCTTTGATTGCTGCCCAGCTCTCTGCCATCCACGTATCCTATACGTCCTGCATTCTCGCAGCTAAAGCCCCCAAAACTTCTCCTTTATGGTCTTTTATTATGGCCCCAACTCTTCCTGCACGTGTGTTCTTATTAAAACTTTCGTCAAAATTCACTTTTACCTCCATGGCAGGTGGAGCTTTCCAACCCTTGATTCTGTTAATGCATGATGTCTCGTTTTTCACTTGTGCTTCTTCCCACTCTTCTAAAATGATACGACAAAACCTTGAGTTTGTTGTGGACTTCTTTTGGTTCCTTCGTGCATTTCTTCATTTCTACTGTTCCATATAGCCCGAACCTTTCTGCATTAAGTTTCTCACCTATCTTTTTTGTCCAGCTTCCTGCGTTGTGGATAATATCATTCTCCATCTCCCATGCAAAACCTACAAGGTGCAATATCTCCTTTGTCACAAGACAATCACGTAAAGCATGAATAATGTCTCTCGGTTCATCACAACTTGAGCAGCTTTCTTCTCCAATTATCTTCCTCATCATTAGCTTTGATTTTACTGGCAGAATTTCATGGATCAACCTCTATCCAAAGAGCTTCACTTTATTTGGTATATTTGTGTTCCATAATCTTTTCCATTGGATCTCATCCCATCCATTTAGATGTTGTATGTCTTCTGTGGCCAATATGTCTTCCTGTAAGAGTCGTATCCACTTCTAACCGAGTATAACCCATTATTATTATTATAGTGCCATATCTGTGTCTTAGGTTGGTTTAATAATCCTATTGGAGTAGCACAGATAGTCTCGACCTCCTCAGAATTGAACAGATTATACATCAAATCCTTGTTCCATTTCTTTTTCTCGGTGTCCATCAAAGCACTCACCAACATGTTCTCATCTACACCGTCCCTGGGTTGTAGGGGCTTTATCTCACCTTTGATTTCCACCCATGTGTCCTTCCATGTCCTTATTCTTTCACCCATGCCAACTTTCCACCGAATACCTTGTTTGAGTAGGTCTAGAACACCCCAAATGCTGCACCAAGTGGGGGATGGGTTACTTCCCAGTACTGTGTCCAGGAGGTCCCCATTTGGGAAATATTTCCCTTTTAAGACTCTATATGCCAATGAAGACGTTATTGTCATAGCCTCCATCCTTGTTTGCAGAGAAGTGCCCTGTTGAAAGCTTTCATGTCTTAGAACCCCATTCCACATGCACTCTTTATCGTACACATCTTACTCCATTTCATCTAGTATATTCCTTTCTCTTTCTTTCCACTGCTCCACCAGTAGGAACTCAAGATGCTATCAATTTCATTGCATAGCGACTTTGGCAAAGCGAAACGTTCATTGCATACAAGGGTATTGCCTGTAGGACTATCTTTATGAATACTCCCTTCCCTTCCTTTGACAAAATTCGATTCGATTGTTCCACCCTTTTATCTTTTTCCTAATCCTGCCCTTTAGGTCTCCAAATGCTCTTTTTTTCCCTTTCTCTACCATTGTTGGAAACACAAGATACTTCTCTGGATTGGATATAACCCGTATCCCAAATGTGTTCTTCACTTCATTTATCAGACCTTGTCTTATGTTGCTGTTGAAGAAAAGGATGGATTTTTCTTAGTTAATCAATTGCCCCGAGTCTTTTTAATATTTCCTTAACATGTCCTTATCCTTTTGCTTTCCCCGTTGTTAGTTTTCGCGAACAATAGGCTGTCATCGGCGAAAAAGAGATGAGTTACTCGCGGACCATTAGGCCACCATGACGTTATCCATAATCACCTTTCCAGGTAAATAGGCACTCTATGGCTCACTAATACACCTGGGAAGTAAGACTTTTAACCTATTGACAATGGCTTTAGAGATAACTTTGTAAACCACATTGCACGAACTAATTGGTCTAAAATGGGTCATATGTTTTATGTTTTTTACTTTGGGGATCAGTACTATATTAGTATTATCTATGCTATCAAGTGAATCTCGACCATTTAACACAGACAAACAAAGTTTAGTAATATTAGGCCTATAATGTGCCAATATTTTTGGAAAAATAAAACGGGCATACCATCTAGTCCGGGTGCTTTGGTTGGGAGCATTTGTTTGATGGCTATGTAGATCTCCCCAGCTTTGAATTCTGCTAAGAGGTTGTTATTCATTTCCTCGGTCACACAGGGTTCAACAGCCTCAAGCATATCCATAAAGTGATGACTTTTTTGGCTTTTAAAGAGGTTTTGAAAATATTCATTTGCAACCGCCTGAATTTCCCTTTCCTTTTCCTTCCATATTCTATTATGGTCTTCAATTCTTTTTATTATGTTCTGGCGTCTTCTAGTTGAAGCTTGAGCATGGAAAAACGCCGTATTTTTATCAACTTCCTTTAGCCAATTTATTTCGCCCTTTGCATCCAAAAAGTTTCCTCTTATTCCATCAAGAGGTTAAGCTTCACCGTTGCTGCCCTCATCATTATTTGTAGTAGGACCCGCCTGTCACTTCCCCAGCTCCTTTTGGAGTTCTTCTATTTCAGTTCTGCACCTTCCGTACTCGTTTTTGTGCCTTCCAGCTAGTTCCCTCGTCACCTAACCACATCATTAGTAGGTCCCCCATTCATCACATCCAGAGTTACTTCTTGCTCTTTTGGACTACCTTCCTTAATGTTATCAAACACCCCTAAAGCATCATCCTCTGTTCCCCCCCCCCCCCCCCCAATGAATTCCTAATTGGATCATGTCACCCTGCTTTTTCTGTACAGTTGTAATCTCTAAGCTAGGCATGATTACCTTTCCATTTGAAACAGCCAAATTATTCTCCCTTAATTCCGTTTGTAAGCTTACATCTCATGATAGATTCCCTGATTTTTCATCTTGTTCCACGCACAGTATTCTCTGTATGTTGTTGACGTTGTTTCTGGCCGGTCGGACTATATAAATCTACGATACACCTGAGCGATCATTTGTACAGAAGCCCTTTGTTTTCACACTACGATCCTTCCTTACTCCTATCCGAGCGATTTTTACCATTTTGGGTCGTGTCCCCTTATCCTCAAATCTCGTAAACATTTTCTTTGTTGGTGAGGCTCGCATCCATTCACCATATTGTTCGGGTTGAGTACCGTGTTCGTTTCCTACCTTATCTGTGTTGCACTCGCCTTCCCCATGTCCCAGCAATCCACAACTGTAGCAAAAAGTGGGCAAGCATTCATATGCCAATCTAGCCCATAAATCTTTACGTCCTTCCCCCTTACTAAACCCTATAATCTTTCTTAGAGGCTTGTGGATATTGGTTTCTACTTTAACCCTTAGAGATCTCCCCCATCCACTTTTGTTTACCATTTCGTCCGCTTTTTTAAACATCCCAATCTTATTCCCCAGCTTCTTTGCCATTTTTTCTGTCATCATCCCAAGCGGAAGATTGTAGATTCTTATCCAGAAGGTGACGGTTTGCAAAAGTACTCTCCCGCTTTCAGCAATCCATTATAGTTTTCCATCGAAGATGTTTATCAAAGGACCAGTAGGATCCATCCATAACCCTTTCCTTGTCCTTTTTTGTGGCAAACTTGAACAAGAAGAGATTATCATCTAGATGTGAAGCTTGCATTTCTCTTGAAAGCTTCCACATGACCCTGAATGGACCAATCATCGCTTCTTTGTTGAAAGAGCGGTTTGTCAATAGTTTCCCTATCATCCACCTGTTCTCTTCCTCATCACTTCCCTATATTATTTCCCTATTTGGTTGTAGACTTTCATTTTCCTCCTTCGTTAGGTTTATCAAATTCCACAATTGTTCTAACTCTTCAGCCATAACTCGTAATCAAAACCTGCTTCACCCTTTTCAGAAAACTAAAGACTCTGTAACTCTAACTATTGAAATCTTGGTGCTAATCGTGTGGCTAACAAAACTCAGAAAAGTCCTTTCATAGAACCCTAATTCTAAAGAGACTCATAAATTATAACAATTTTAAATATAAAAAATTTAATGAATCGAATTCCTTGTAAGTTTGTGAATCTAATCCAATTCAGATTAAATATTTAACATGATTTAATGTATTATTATATTATATATTCATAAATATGAATATATGATTTTTAATTAAAATAATTATTATATTCATAATAATATATTTTAATAAAATTTAAAATATATTTTAAAATATTAATTATTTTTTAATATTTTAATAATAAATTAATTTAATTTAAATAACCAAATCAAACCAAATTGAATATTCAAGATGTCAATTAGATCTGACGAATACTTCTCGCTTTGATGATTAGTGATATTTAAAAATATGAGTTTTACAAATAATTTATCATGAAAATTATCTATTAAAAATTATCATTTTTAATATTTACATCCTAATATGTGAATAAATGTATTCTATATTCTCTCCAAAAATTTTTTATAAGAAAAATAAAGCAAAATATTAATGCTTTTGATAAAAAAAATGAAAGTACATTTTGATTTACTTTTGCTTCGATATTAGCAAAAATTTATTTTTTGGTCAAAATAATTTCACTTTGACCTTATTTTTTGAAATATAATATTAAATTAAAATTTTTAAAAAATATGTTTTAAAAAATTCCACCTCAAAGTTTATAAATCTTATTTTTAAATTTCTTTATTTTATTAAAAATAATAGTCAAATTTGAGTTAATTTGACTAAAAAAGTCAATAGAAATAATAATCTTAGGACATAGTGAGTAATTAGTTTTTTCACGTAATCGGAGTACTGATTTTACAAAAACTAATTCACAAGAATTATCATAAAGAAAGAAAAATAAAAACTCCAAATAATTATTACTATGACAATCTTTCTTGTACATTATTTTTTTTTGCTTTTTTTCTTTTTATGAGAGAATCAAAGCCAAAAGACATGAAAACAGAAAATATTTTAAATTGGGGAACACTTTATTTATAGTTTTTTATTATAATTCTATAATTATTTAAAGGTTAATATTTGATGTAGAGTAAAATTTTATATGCTGTTAGTAAATTGAATGATGTTACTTTATTAATAAGGTGAATCAAAATATATTACTTTATTGATGAATAAGTGTTTTAAAAAATATTAATTTTTATATGTTTAGTTTATGCATTGATATTTATTCATTAATGAAGTTGTATCATTTGAATTACTGATAATATATATAATTTATATACTGATAGTACATCAAATATAAACTCATATTTTCATCATAATAAAAACTTATGTAAGATCCACAACTTATAAGTGTAGACTCCATATAAAATTTTAACAAAACTCACACAATTATGAAATGTGATTAATTAATTGTACCATAATAAAAGAAGGGATCAAGTTATATAAAAAAGTTTTGCAGCTTTTTACACATTTTTCTAATCACCAGTTTCAATAAATTTAAGGGATGAGATTAAGCTTTTTTTTTTCTTTTTCACTTGTCTTTGTTATAACGTCTAAATATGGGGATATATCGTTAGACATTGACTTAAGGAGTCACAATCAATTTTTTTTATTTAAATGCGATTGATCACCTAAGAAATCTATCATTTCAAGGAACACCTAAGCTTAAGGGTTCCTAAAAGAATAGATTCAGGTCTATTAACCAGAACAAGGTTTGGGAGTTCAGTTACGAGTGAGAAAGGTTATAACACCCTCACATCGTCCATCGAAAGATGGTACCAACTTAATTTCATGTTATCCACTAAGTCTTAAAAATTTTATCAAGTAATTAATTATTAGAAATTATTCTTAATTAACTTCAATACTTTTGGCAAAAAATCAAGAAAATCCCATCACCTCAATAATATACAAGAAAAATATTGTTTCACTTGCAGAGGCTCCATTGTCAGATTATTTAACATTAAAAAGTTTCAAGAAAAAAAATAAAATAAAAGAATAATTATTCAACTTTTGATATAAATCTTTTTCTTTTCATTTTAAAAAACTCATTGCTTTTGAAAAATTGATACTTTCAACTTTTCCTTAAAAATGTTTTTTAACAATTTTATTTTCAAGGAAAAATTGATACTTTCAACTTTTTCCTCAAAAATATTTTTAGAACACTTTTATTTTCAAGGGAAATTGATACTTTCAACTTTTTCCTCCCAAAATATATTTTTTATTTTTATGCTCAAAGGAAATTGATACATTCAACTTTCCTTCAAAATTATTTTTTTTAATTTTATTTTCAAGAAAAATTGATACTTTCAACTTTTTCTCAAAAATATTTTTTAGGAACTTTATTTTAGGAAAATTGTTGAAAAGAAAAGAAAATAAAATAAAATAAATTAAGGAATACCAAATAATTCTAATTTAATCAATAAATAAATAAGCAAATAATAATAATAATAATAATAAGTAAATAAATAAATGAAAAAAAAACTTTGGTGCGGATCGGTTCAACAGGGACGTGGCTCTAGAGATAAATGCTGCTGAAATGGCTCGGCTCAGAGGCTCAGCTCAGCAGCTCAACAGGGGCTAAATAAAATGGGTTGGTGGGTCTGTGCGCTATGGGTCGGGTTGAATTTCGTGTGATGTGTGGATCCTATCCACTTTTGAAGTCCCAAAACGGCGTCGTTTCACCTGGGTATAAAAGATGGAAATTTTTTATTTTTCTCTGACTGCTTCTTTGCTCTCTTTCTCTCTCTTCTTTCATTTTCTTCTATTTCTCTCTCTAAGTTACCAAGAACTCCAACGAAATTTTTGTCGGTTTTTGAGTTTTATCGTCAGAAACTGGGTTTTTTGCTGAAAAAGTCACCAAAAAACTTGAATCTCGTCAAAAAATTTACCCAAATTGGATTTTCCAAAAATTTTTCAGAAAAAAAATCACCAAAAATGTTAAAAAATTCCTAAAAATTCCTAAAATTGCTTTTAACCCACAAGAACCCTTTTTGCTTTTTTTTTTTTTTTTATTTCATGTGTTCTTTGCTTTTGATCAATAGGTATTTATAAGATAAATCTTAGAATCTCTAATTAATTTGGATTCCCTTTCTAATTAGGTTTTTAGATTATCAGATTAGTCACTGAATTTATCCTATACTAGTTTAATCCAACTATGATTCTCTAATGGCCTAATTCATGGTAGAATTCATTCCCATTTTTATTTTTAATTATTCTAATTATTATCATCATCTAATAACCAAAAATTAATTTGAAAAAGAAAAAATAAAAATTTAGAAGAAAAACAAATAAGTAAATCAGTAAATAATATAAATGAAAAAATAATTAAGCCCAAGTCTTTGGGCTTGACTGACCTCATTGGACTAGGCCCAATTGATCCAGGTCTGAACCAAATTAGGTGTCTACAGTTGCCCCTCTTTGTGTATTTTCTGTGCAATAGGAATTACGCAAACACGTAGACACCGTGCTTATAATCATGCCCACCCATTCATTTAAAAAAAGGAAAAAACAGACACCCAAATGGCTCGAAAATCTTCTAAACGGAGATTCACAATTCCTGAAGAATAAACAAAACTCCTCTAAATAGAGGCTTAACAACTTCGAAAAAATAAACAAGGCTCATCTAATCAGAGGCTTAATGACTTTTAAAAAATAAACAAAGCTCCTCTAATCAGAGACTCAACGACTTTTAAAAAATAAACAAAGCTCCTCTAAATAGAGGCTCAACAACTTTTGAAAAATAAACAAAACTTCTCTAAACAGAGGCTCAACGACTTCAGAAAAATAAATAAAGCTCTTTTAAGCAGAGGCTCAACGACTTTGAAAAAATAAATAGAGGCTCAACGACTTCAGAAAAATAAACAAAGCTCCTTTAAACAGAGGTTCAACGACTTTGAAAAAATAAACAAAGCTCCTCTAATCAGAGGCTCAACAACTTAAAAAAAAAAAACAAGGCTCCTCTAAACAGAGGCTCCTAAACAGAGGCTCAACAACTTTGAAAAAATAAACAAAGCTCCTCTAAACAAAGGCTCAATGACTTCAAAAAAATAAACAAAGCTCATCTAATCAGAGGCTTAATAACTTTGAAAAATAAACAAAGCTCCTTAACAATCATGTCTAGAGGAGTCAAAGATCATGTTTGAAGGAATTTTAGGAGATTATGTCCGAGAGTCTTACAAATTGATCCTGATACCGAGAGATATCATTTTTTAAGGATTAAAATCTTACCTCATAAGCTTTTTCTCAAACGAGAATTTGAAACTTTTACATCACAAAGACTTCACATCTGTCTTTTCCATGTGAAATCCTGAAATACCTCTATTTTTTGAATTTATGCATTATACTTTCTTAAATGCAGTATATGCTATGCAAAATGTAATGCATGTGAAATTCAATGCACGCTATGCAAATGCTATCTAATTAATTCCCATTTAGTTATGGTACCCAAGTTTCTCAAGTTATTTTCTTGGGACTCGAACCCTTTATTCTTCAAAAACCAAGTTAGCGTAACTCTCAATCATCTTTTTCATTTAATTTTCACATTCTTTCTGCAAGAAATCTCTTTCCAAATTTAACGTCCTTATTAGGAATTGAACATTTCAAATTTACCCTTATCACTCTCGATATTTCCAATGTAATGTAAAAATCTTTCATGCTATTATTCATTTATCAATCATTATTTCAAACCCAAAAAGTAAGAATGTATTCACACATTTCTTTTATTGTAAGGTATTAAAAAGAATAAGAATGGTTAGGAAATAACCGACACAAAGAATGAAGTGGAATATCTTTTATTAGCAAAAATGCTGACAAACTTTGTCCAAGAAAAAATTGCAAAGATAGGTATGGGGAGACAATGCCCAAAAATAAATAATCGGACAAACATGATAACACATCTCGAAGTTTTTTTTTGAAAAACTCAACCACCCGATGCACTTAACAACTTAAAGTTTCTCAGAATATGCTAGCCTTTATATCAATGAATTTTTATATTTGATGCTGCATTTTCCTTATCTAAGCTATCTTTTCAGGTTTTCAACTTAGATAAACCCCTCATTGACTCAAACCGCCCTCTCAGGGTTTTTGCCTTGAGTCATTCTTTTATTTATTTTTATTTTTTTCATTTATTTTTCATTTTTTTCATTTTTCTTCAAGCATAATGCTTCTTCATAGCATTTCTTTCATTGTAAGAATGTATTCACACATTTCTTTCATTGTAAGGTATTAAAAAGAATAAGAATGGTTAGAAAATAATCGACACAAAGAATGAAGTGAAATATCTTTTATTAGCAAAAATACTGGTAAACTTTGGCCAAGAAAGAATTGCAAAGATAGGTATGGAGAGACAATTCCCAAAAATGAACAATCGGATAATCATGATAACATATCTTGAAGTTCTTTTTTGAAAAACTCAACCACTCGATACACTTAACAACTTAGAGTTTCTCAAAATATGCTAGCCTCCATGTCAATAAATTTTCAAATTTGATGTATTTTCCTTATCTAAGCTATCTTTTTAAGTTTTCAACTTAGATAAACCCTCATTTGACTCAAACCGCTCTCTCAAAATTTTTACCTTGAGTCTTTTTTTTATTTTTTTCTTTTTTTTTCATTTTTTTCTTTTTTCTTCAAGCATGGTGCTTTTTCATAGCATCAGAATTTATAAGATGAGATAAATCATTTCCATCCATCTTAGCCAATATCAACGTTCTACCCGAAAAGACCCATTTCACCATATATGACCCTTCTTAATTCAAAGTTTATTTTTCTCTATTATCGTGCTGATTTGGGAGAATTTTTTTTAAGATCAACTCTCTCTCTCAGAAACAACAAGGTCAAACTTTTTTATCGTGAGCCTTCATTATTCTTTTTTGATAAAGCTGACCATGGCACAACACTGTCAATCTCTTTTCTTCTATGAAATTTAACTGTTCATAGTATTTTCGAATCCATTTAGCCTTTTTCAGTTCAACTTCCTTCAGAACCCTTAAAGATGAGATCTCTACTTTTATTGGCAATACAACTTCTATCCCATAAACAAAAAAAAAATAGAATTACCCCAATAGAGGTGTGCATTATCGTTCGATATGCATGCAGTGCAAATGATAATTTCTCATGCCAATCTTTATAGGTTTCGATCATCTTTTCAAAAAATTTTTTTATATTTTTGTTAGCTGTCTCAATTATCCTATTCATTTTTGGATGATATGGCACCGAGTTATGATGCTTGATCTTGTATTGGATACATATTTCTTGCATCATCTTGCTATTTAGATTCTTGACATTATTCGAAATGATTCTCTTTGAAAGTTTATATCTGTAAATGATCTCTTTTTTTATGAACTTACAAACCACAGATCATGTTACATTTACAAATGATGCTACCTCTACCCATTTCGTGAAATAATTTATCATTACGAAAATAAAGCTATGCCCATTAGAAGCCTTTGGGGTAATAAGATCAATAACATCCATGACCTATGTCGAAAATGGCCAAAAAGATGCCAAAACATGTAAAACAGATGGCGGAGCATGGATCTTATCAGCATATATCTAGCTTTTATGACATTTGTGAGCGTAATCAATGCAATCACTCTCTATTGTCAACTAATAATACCTGCTCTCATGATCTATCTTGCCATCATATGTTCATTGGTATGTGTCCCACATATTTTATCATGCACTTCTTCAATAATTTTTTTTTGCCTCTGCATTATTTACGCATCTCAGCAATACTTGATCGTGGTTCTTTTTGTATAGAACATCTCTATCTAGAAAAAAACTCATAGCTAATCTTTAGATGACCCTTTTATTGTTCTTTGTTGCCTGGACTAGGTATTGTTGATTTTTAATGTATTGTAATATATCATAAAACTAGGGCTTTCATATTTTTTTTCTTCTATATTAGAGCAATAAGTCAGCATATCCTTGACATCTAACTTGATAAGTTGAATGTTAGTATTATCACTAATTCGGATCATTGCAGCCAAAGTAGCCAAGGCATTGACAATCAAATTCTCCTCTTGAGGTAAATAATCAAATTAGACATCTTCAAATTACTTTATTAACTCTAAAATATACTTATGATATGGAACGAGTTTTGAATCTCTCATCTCTCATTCTCCTTTCAATTGATATATAACTAGAGCTAAGTCCCTAAACACTTTTAATGCTTTAACTTTTTTATCTATAACAGCTTGTAAACTCATGACACATGCTTCATATTCAACGATGTTATTTGTGCAATTGAAATTTAACCTCGCTATTATAAGATAGTATTGTTCTTCTGGAAAAATCAGAATTACCTCAATTTCATGTCTCAAGGCATTAGCAGCTTCATCAAAATACATCTTTCAACATTTTTCTTCATGCTTCCCTTTCTCTAATTGGAAAATAATCATCAGATCTTCATCAAAAAATTTTAATCTCATTGGTTCATATTTTTCAGTAGCACATCTGTAAGAAACTCAGATATAGCACGCCCTTTTATTACCTTTTACCTACATATATTATATCATATTCTAAGAGCATTACTTACCATCTAGCAATTCTCCCAAACAAAGAAAGTTTATTGAACATGTATTTAATTGGATCCAATTTTGCTATAAGTCAAGTGATGTGATAGAGCATGTATTGTCTGAGTCTTTTGACAGTCTAAGCTAATGCACAATACATTTTTTTCCAAAGAAGAATGCTTGGACTCATATTCTGTGAATTTTTTACTCAGATAATAAATGGCTTTCTCTTTTCAATCATATTCATCTTGATACCCCAGCACACATTCCATTGAATTTTCGTATACTGTCAGGTATAAAATTAAGGGTTTTTTTGGAACAGACGGCACCAACATTAGAGGATTTGACAAATATTGTTTAATTTTATTAAAAGCCACTTGACATTCCTCATTTCATCCTCCAGGGTTATTCTTGTGACGAAGCTTAAAAATGGGATCATATTTATAAGTAAGTTGATATATGAACTGTGAAATGTAGTTCAATCTTCCCAAAAAACTTTAAATTTTTTTTGCCATACTCGAAGGTGACAAATTTTGAATGGCCTGTATTTTGTCTGGATCAACTTTAATCCCTCTTTCACTGACCACAAAGCCGAATAACTTTCCTGACTTTATCCCGAATGTGCACTTGGCTAGGTTCAACTTGAGTTAGAATTTTCTCAACCTCTCAAATAACTTTTTGAGATTAGTGACATGATCTTTATTATCATGAGATTTTGTAATCTTATCGTCCATATACACCTCAATCTCTTTGTGCATCATGTCATGAAAGAGCATCACCATGGCTCTTTAGTATGTTACCCTAGTATTTTTTAAACCAAAAGGTATGACTTTGTAGTAAAAGATCCCCTATATGGTCATAAAAGTGGTTTTTTTCATGTCATTTATAGCCATTTTTATCTAATTATATCCTGAGAATCCATCCATAAAAGAGAACATTGAATGCTTAGCCGTGTTATCTACCAGTGTGTCGATATGAGGTAAAAAAAAGTTATCCTTTGGGCTAGCCCTATTCAAATCATAATAGTCTACACATATTCATACCTTTCCATCTTTTTATAAATTGATACTATATTGACTACCCACTCTGGATACTTGGCCACTTGTAAGAAAGAAACCTATATCAAATTGTTTTTTCACCTCTTCTTTGATCTTTAGTAGCATTTCAGGCTTTATTCACCTTAGTTTCTACTAGATTGGCTTACATTCTAGCTTTAAAGGTAATCTATACTCTACTATCTCAACCATAGCATATCTTGGTAAGACCAAACAAACACATTTATGAATTCTCGAAGTAGATCTTTCAAACATTGCCTATCTCTCAATGAAAGTAAAATGCCAATTCTAACTTCTTTTTTATTCTCCTCATCTCATAGATTCACTAAGTTATTTATCTCCTGATGAGGCTCAATTGGCTTACTTTCTTGCTCAGTCAATCTCATTAGGTTTGAAGGTATAACATATTCTTCATAATCATCTTCATTGTCAAGTTCATCATTGTTAATTGAATTCTCAAAATTAACCTCTTGATCATTATAATAATTATCTTCTTGTTCATTTAAAGACCTGAAATTGAATGAAATGGGATATGTTGGCAAGATGTGTTTGGAAAAATGAAAAAATGGCAATAATGAAGGCACAAGAAGAAATGAATGAAAATACATCCTTTCTAATATTTATTAAAATAATAAAAGATAAATGGTCCAAATAAGAAAGATTACCCTAATTAGTCTCAATGGTACTTCAATTGTTCAGCTCATAATTTGGTGGACAAAGACAGACCCACCCTTCTTGTTCAAGCCCCATTTCATCTTCAATAGCATGGATAGTGAACTGTACAAATGCATTTTCCATACTTTGTTTAAAATTTTCTTCTGCTTTTGGGTATATGAATCTTTCAGGCCTGAAAGTCTCGTACAAGTATGGGATGATCATTAATCTTGTTATTTTACCTGTTGGTCTTATCCTGATCCCTCATTCTTTTGCTTCATAACCTAAGCCTAGCCTTTCACTGTTGTCCACCACTGTTGAGGGCTCTCGTATTCCTTGTAAGTTTTTACCCAGCCCTATTTCTAGATACCAGCCCTTATTGATGACTTGACACATCACTATCTTTAAAAAAGATTGACTTTTAAATCTTTCACCCATAAAATTGACTAACTCGAAGGATCGATAAGAGCATTCCATCATTTTTTCAATAGCTTTCACATATAGAGCATTCAAAGGTTAGGTCACTAGCATGTCTTTCTCTCTAAATACCACTACCAATTAACCTTCTACATTAAACTTGATCTTTTGGTGTAGGGTAGAGGGCACAGCACCTGTCATGTGAATCCATGACTTTTCTAACAGACAGTTGTAAGATGGAGAGATATCCATCACTTGAAACTTCATATTAAAAGTGCACGACCTAATTTGTAAGGGCATCTCGATATCTCTTAGAACTTTCTTTTTGGTCCTATCAAAAGTTCGCATGATCATTTGACTGTATTTTATATAAGAGTAGATGATAGGTAGCTTTACCAAAGTTGACATATACATGACATTGATAGCAGAGCCATTATTAATGAGGACCTTACCTATGATATGGCTCTTGCACTTGACCATGATATGTAAAGCCTTGATACTTCCTCTTCCTTCTCGGAAAATCTCATTGTCACTGAATGATATATAATTTGGCATGACCAGGTTTCTGGCTAAATGGTTCACATACTCAACAGACATATTATGTGCCATATATGCCTAGTTTGACACCTTCAATAGAGCATTTTGGTTTGGTTATGAATTTAACAGTAATGATAATAATGAGATTCATGCTGGCATTTTGTTCAACTATTCATCAACTGAATATTCACTATGTTTTACTAACTTTAGAAATTCACAAGCCTCTTTTTTTGACACTGACTTCTAGCCTTCCTCTTCAGATGCTATATTCAAGTCATTTTGTTCCTCTTCAACCTTAATTTTCTATCTTATAGCATTTTTAAATATTTTTAGAGTGTAACATCTTTCACTTCAGGTAATACCTTCTACACCAGTTATATTAGAGGCGTTAATCTTAGAAGCATTCTCTCTTTACCCCTAAACTATTGTATGGCAGTCATATTTTTAGAGTACAACTTTATCATCTTTATATGAGAATAGAGTCAAAACTTTAAAAGTTTCCAGCTTGGGAATGAGTTTATCTATAACTGACTTTGGCTTGTTCCTACAGTAAATTGTTACCGACTTTAGAAATAGTTTTACAAGCTTGTCAGTCATGGATACGTCATTACTCATTGAGTCTTCTCCCTCTTCATAGACTTTCATCTAGTATAAATTCAAGATTTTTTGTACCTTTTGGTAAAATTGCTCATAAGTTTCGATAGAGTGACCAATTACCCTATTATGATATTTACAATTAGTGCTTGCTATATATGTTCTATGATAACTATGCGAACTCACTGATTGTATCATGTCAGCTTTTTATAAAACATCAAATAGCTGACTAAGAGGTGTCTTAATATTTGTCACTTTTCTTTTCAAATGACGATCATGTTTCTTATTCAAAACATTCACGTTGTGATTAGGTAAAGGATTGCTAATAACGTTTGGTGTAGTTATCCCTCTTGTATCAAAGTTAATCATCCTATCCTTGGTCAACCGTTGCACTTTGTATTTCAAGGTAATGTAATTTTTAATGGAATGACCAGCAATCTCGCAATGATAGTCATAATGGGCTGTGAGATCATACCACTTAGGGTAAGGTGACTTGAGTGGCTCTAATTTGCTATGAGCAATCAGATGACTATTATAAAGCTCATGATATAACTCTGTATAGGTTATGAGAATTGGGTCAAACACAGGCTTTTCGTGAGTAGTTTGTTGTTCCCGTGATCCACCTATTGGGCTAACTAGATAGGTCTGAGGTCTTGAGATAGGTTAAGTGTTAAGACTGTATATGGTATTTTGAGGCCTAAAAGAAGGTTGATATATTTAGGGGTAAGATGACTGAGGGATTGGTTGGTATGGGTAAGGGGAAGTGTTATTTACTGCAAGATAATATGAAGAATATCCTTGTGATGGGTAGAGTTGATAACCCCTGAATTGTTGCCTATCAAAGCTCATAGCTTGAACTTTAGTCTTTTTCTTTTTTGGGGTTCTTTTACTTAATGCCTCCCCTTCTTCTAACTTGCCATTCTTGATGGCACTCTCAATAATTTCTCTTGAAATCACCATATCAGTGAAATTTTTGGTTGCATTTTCTATCATCTTTTCATAATATGAAAATTTTAGAGTACTGACGAATAGCACTATAGTTTTTTTTTTTTTGGTTAGAGGAGGTTGCACTTAAAAAGCTACATCCCTCCATCTCTGAACGTATTTTTTAAAAGACTTATTTATCTTTTTTTCCATATTCTGTAAAGACAAATGATCAAAAACCAAATCCATGATGTGTCGATATTGACTAATAAAATCATGGGCCATATCGCTCTAAGAATGGATGCGAGTTCTATCCAACTAGCACACCACCTAGTAGTAAAACCTATAAGGCTATCTTGAAAAACATGCATTAATAGTTTTTCATTATGAACATGGGCTGTCATCTTTCGATAGTAAATGCTGATATAAGTCTTTGGACACTTCGTACTATCATATTTTTTAAATTTTGGTACTTTAAACTTTGGTGGAATGACTATATCTGAGACTAAGCAAAGCCCAGCAGCGTCGACAGAACCATAAAACCCAATTCTTTCTATATCCTGTAACCTTTATTCAAGTATATTGATCTTCGAATCTTCTTAAGACTCCACCACATTTGCCTTTTTTTTTCTTTTTCTTTCAAGTCATCAAGATCATGGACCTGGATTGGTTCTACTATCTTTTCAGTAAAGATCGGATTCACATAGCTATGGTAAAGCCCTGGGTTTGAAGCTTATGGTATTTTAAGGTATACAAGATATGTGAACTACTGTGACGGTATATCCTATGTGGACTATGCTTGTTGTGAACCAAAACTTAGAGGATATAGAGGGTCGACCACTTCTTATGATGGAGGGCCCTATTGGCTTGTGTTCTCTTCTATCCCTTTTCCCTTATTTAACTTGTTGAGAGCTTTCAAAATCCTACTCAACTCATTTTCAATCTTTTTATGTGTTTTTTCTAATTTTTCAAATCGATGAGAGTTTTCTTGCTCCATTTGTCTAGCTCTGGCTCTTGTGTTATATCGATGGGTGGGGTTCTTACTGGATGGAGTTATCCTTGAACTTTAAATACCATATCTTAGAATTAGCAAGTTTATATGACTATCTCATAGTTACTTTATTAAATATAATGAATGAAAATGCAATGAATGAAGGTGTATGCATGCAAAGAATATTTGCTTTAAGAAAGTGTTCAACCAAAAAATTTCATTTATTCCAAAGAACTTTTGTTTACATAGAATTTATCATTCTAGAGTTATAACCATAAAATCATTTGATCTATTCATACTGATCTCTGGCTTCTTCGATGAAATTCAGAAGACGTTACCTATGTTTTCCTACTGGGGCCACCACTTGTTTCAATACCTCTACCTCTTCAACCATTTCTCTTACCTTACAAACCCCTTTATAAATTTGGGTTGTTAAGTGCTCAATATACTGTTGTCTTCCTAGGTTTTCTTTTTTACCACACCAAACTTAGTATGATAACTCTATATGCTCTCTAACCAATGCAGTAATATAGTTTTCTTATTCATTCAACCTTTGTCTCAACCTGCTTAGGTAGCTGTTCAGCATGTTATTCTTTGTCTGTACCTGAGTACTTTTTTTTTCTAATTTAGTATATTTTTGCTTCATTTGCTTATTTTCATTTGTCAACTCAGTAATTGTTATATCTTTGGCTCTTACCTTCACACATAACCTCTTATGTTCATGGTGTAGCTCCGTTAAGTCTTTGACAATGGTGTCACATTCTCTAGCAATCTTGCAAACTTTGACTTCATACTTTTTAGCTCTATCTTTCCATTGATCCTTTTCCTCTTGAAGCTTCTGGATTTCTTGCTTTAACTTATCATTTTCAGTCTTAAATTCTTTTGTCACAAGCTTTAATTCTGATGGTGTCTTTTCAAGCTTTTTCTCTGTTGACGGTTGAAAGCTTTCATAAATGAGTACCATTTCCTGTCTTTATCTTGCTCTCCAAACCAAGTACCCTTGAGTGACCTTATCAGTGAATGGTCCATGACTCACTCAACGAGGGTTTTTTCATGCTTTAATCACCTCATTCATCCTCTAAAATGCTTTTAGCTCACTGTAAGAAAAATCTGATTGATGAAGCTTATGTGTCATGAGAATGAATTGTTTTGCCCCAAACTGCCTTCTCACTAGAAATGGCACATAACTTGTTACTTCCCATAAATCCAAAAGTGGGACCACAGTGTTATCTCCACACTGAAATAGTATAGGTTCACGATTCATCCACGGGACCAATCATCTTACTTCGATACTTGTCAGTTTTTGTAAGAAAGGTACCTATTCTTTTTTAGACTTTTGTTTTGACCACCCACTTTCGTAAAATTCCTTGATTGAAGCTTGATTGTTGATATAAAGCTTTGAGAAAGTATTTTTTCTCCACTCGAAGTGGCTTTTCATCCATAAATATAATAACTGTATGCAGTTTATAAAACGTCCTCCATTCCGGTGACAGTAACTCAAAGATTTTATAGTCTCTGCTAATATTACTGTCGAAAGGTTACAACCATTGATCACACTTTTGAAGAAGTCAATCATTGCTATTTCAATATAACCCAAAACCTTTAGAAATATCACCATTTCTCATATGGCTAAGGTAAATACGTCTAACCCCTGTTCTTTATCGGCATGTTACACTAGAAAATCATAAAAGAAATTCCAAGGTAAGCAAACCTATTCTTGTTTCTTCTTTGTATGAAAATCCATAATCTCTTTATCTATCCCCATAAGATGGGCCAAATCTTTACAAAATCTTGACTTATATTTTTTGATATATATATTGTCAGGAGCCTTAAGGTGTAGACCCAACAAAGTCGAATATTCTTCGATGGTTGATGTCATATCAACTTCATTGAAAATGAAACACTTGTATGCAGGATCCCAGAATTGCACTATAGCTCTAATTAGTTAATTGTTGATATTTACTGTAAGAAGGTGTGCTATATGCCTATATCTCTGGCAAAACTCCTCTTGTCTTGATGGACTTATCTTCTTCCATATATCAACTAAATCTTCTAGATTATTCTGTTTGAAGAGGATAGATGTCTCTTGAGACAAGGTAGAAGCATAGCTGATTGGTAAACAATCCTCCATCTTTAGTTGAATCTTTTTTTATTAGACCTTCATTTCGTTGGGTGACTCACAATGAGCTAATACAAACGAAAAGCAAACTAGTCATTCTATAGAGTCTATGAAAAACTCATTGTTGAAAACCATCTTTCAAGCAAATGTTTTTTATACAACTTTATGATATGAGTATAGATCATGCAAACATGAATAAGACAAAAGGTTAGTACATCAAATAAAGAGAAATAAACAAATAAATAACTAAATAAATTAAAATGTCACACACAATAAGAGAAAAGAATCATATACTTTTGATCAGTTCTAAAAGGAAAGAGATGGCTCTATCTATAGGTTAGGCACTTCTAAGGTTCACTATATGTGGTTCGAGGTTAAAGTCTAAAAGTTCCCAAATTGCTTCTTACATCATCATCCATTACAGACTAGTAAGGTACCCCAATCCTTACCCATTATAGGCTACAAACGAAAAAGGTTCAATTTGAGTGAAAGTATTTTGTTAGCCACTGCGGAGGCATTAAAACTTCACAAAAGCAATAGGTACTTTACTCCCTCCTAGAGGGATGGAGCTCGAGTATAGAGCTCATGTTATGTACATGTATATGAATGACAGAATTAACAAAGTAAATAAATATGAATGAATAAAAGATCTTTACAAAAAGTTCAATTTTATTAGGCTTTTGGATAACATGAATTTATTTACTGGCCTGACTCTCGAATTTTCCCAGCGAAGTCACCAAACTGTCATAACGTCTAAATTTGGGGATCTATCGCTAGACATTGACTTAAGGAGTCACCACTAATCTTTTTATTTATGTGCGATTGGTCACCTAAGGAATCTATCCTTTCAAGGAACACCTAAGCTTAAGGGTCCCTAAAAGAATAGGTTCGGGTCTGTTAACCAGAATAGGGTTTGGGAGTTCGATTACGAGTGAGAAAGGTTATAGCACCCTCACAATGCCCATCGAAAAATGGTACCAGCTTAATTTCGTGTTATCCAATAAGCCTTAAAAATTTTACTAAGTAATTAATTATTGAAAATTATTCTTAATTAACTCTAATACTTTTTGCAGAAATCAAGAAAATCCCCTCACCTCAAGAGTATATACAAAAAATTACTATTTCACTTGCAGAGAGTCTATCGTCAGATTATTTAACATTAAAAAGTTTCAAGAAAAGAAATAAAATAAAATAAAATAAAATAAAATAAAAGAATAATGATCCAACTTTTGATATAAATATTTTTCTTTTCATTTTAAAAAACTCATTGCTTTTGTAAAAGGAAAATTGATACTTTCAACTTTTTCTTAAAATATTTTTTAACAATTTTATTTTCAAGGAAAAATTGATACTTTCAACTTTTTCCTCAAAAATATTTTTAGAACACTTTTATTTTCAAGGGAAATTGATATTTTCAACTTTTTCTAAAAATAATTTTTTTAAAATACTTTTATTTTCAAGGAAATTTGATACTTTCAACTTTCTCCTCCCAAAATATATTTTTTATTTTTGTGCTCAAAGGAAATTGATACATTCAACTTTCTTTCAAAAATATTTTTTTAATTTTATTTTCAAGGAAAATTGATACTTTCAACTTTTTCTCAAAAATATTTTTTAGGAACTTTATTTTAGGAAAATTGTTGAAAAAAAATTATAAATTAAAATAAATTAAAAATTAAAAATTAAGGAATACCAAATAATTCTAACTTAATCAATAAATAAATAAATAAGTAGAAATAATAATAATAAATAAGAAAAAAAAAACCTTTGGTGCTGCTCGACTCAATGGCTCAACAAGGACGTGGCTCCAAAGACAAACGCGACTGAAATGGCTCGATTCAGTGGCTCAACAAGGGCATAAAATGGGTTGGCGGGACTATGCGCTATGGGTTAGGTTAGAGTTCAGTAACGTGCGGATCTTATGCACTTTCGACGTCCGAAAATGGCGTCGTTTTGCTTGGGTATAAAAGATGAAAATTTTTTCTTTTTCTCAGACTACTTCTTCCCTCTCTCTCTCTTCCTTTCTTTCCTCTGTTTCTCTCTCTAAGTCACTAAGAACTCTAACGAAATTCCTATCGGTTTTTGGGTTTTATCATCGGAAACTGGGTTTTTCATTGAAAGAATCACTTGAAAACTTGAATCTCACCAAAAAAATTCACCAAAATCTAGATTTTCCAAAAAATTTTCAGAAAAAAAAATCACCAAAAATTCTAAAAAATTCTCACAAATTCCTAAAATTACTTCTAACTCACCAGAACCCTTTTTGCTTTTGTTTTCTTCTATTTTGTGTGTTCTTTGCTTTTAATCAATAGGTATTTATAAGATCAATCTTAGAATCCCTGATTAATTCGGATTTCCTTTCTGATTAGGTTTTTGGATTATCAGATTAGTCACTAAATTTATCTTATATTAGTTTAATCCAACTATGATTCTCTAATGGCCTAATTCACTGTAGAATTCATTCCCATTTTTATTTTTAATTATTCTGATTATTATCGTCATCTAATAACTAAAATTAATCTGAAAAAGAAAAAATAAAAATTTAGAAGAAAAACAAATAAGTAAATCAATAAATAATATAAATGAAAAAATAATTAAGCCTAAGTCTTTGGGCTTGACTGACCCCATTGGACTAGGCCCAATTGATCCGGGTCTGGACCAAATTTGGTGTCTACAGTTTCTCTTGTCCTTTAGATATATTGAAATTAATTATTAAAAAAAATGTAAAACTTTTTAGTTTTACACTAGTGTAAGTTGATATAAAGGAAGGATCAAGTTACATAAAAAAAGTTTTACACATTTTTACACTTTTTTTTTATCAATTCATTTCAATAACTTTAAGGATGAGACTAAGTTTTTTTTTTCCTTTTTTACTTCTCTTTTTTATTTTTTTTGGATTTATTGAAATCAATAGTTAAAAACAGGCATAAAACTTTTTAGTTTTACACTGATGTAAGTTAATCCCTCTCCTTATAATAAAGAAAGATCAAGTTACATAAAAATATTTTTACATATTTTTACACCTTTTTCTAATATAATATACTCTTATTAAATAATTTCTATTTTCAGTGGTTTGACTGGGTCCTTATTAGCACTAACTAGTTTACTAAGTTTTATTATATCATTTCTTTTTATTTATCGGACTTGACTTGTAAGTTATAAGTTGATTAATTCTGTATATGTATAAGCACAAATATAGAAAAATTTTTGAATTCACAAAATAACCATTGTTGTTGACTACATTTAAAATGTCATTAAAAATATATTTTTTTATGAAAAATATTTTTTAATTTAAGTAAATGTTGTTATCTCATAACTAAAGCATGTATGAAGAATATTCTAATTAACAAATCTAATTTTATCATCTTTAGATAAATTAGAAATATAATATAATAAAAGTTCATTTTTTTATACATTGTCGATGAAGTTTTTAAATTTCATAAGTGAGATTAAGAGATTGTCATAAATAATTTTAAAAAAAAAAACTCATAAATTTTACTTTTTTAATTAACTTTTTAATATTTTTAATAAAGCTTAAATGAATATATGTTATTCGATTAACCCTATTGATGAAGTCTAAAGCTTTCATTGTCAATAGATGAAATAATTTTGTATATAATAAGTAAAAAACGCTAATTAAAGACGTGTGAATGAAGAGATAAAACTTGGAAAAAAATTGATGTGTCAAAATATTCAAAATGATATACGAACCTTGAAGCGGTGAGATTTTTTTTAACATAAGGAACTTAAAAAGACCTATTCGATGAACATGTTATAACAATTAAATCTCTAAGATATTTTAAAGGGTGTTTTGTTTAAAATAAATAAATTTTTTTATCAAAATTTTATTTGTGTAATATGATTCTTTAATTTAATTTAGGTTAACTTTTCTCGTTAGAAATTTTACATTCCCAACAATGTTAAAAAAATGGAAAGTACAAAAATTCTAAACCATCCTCCTTTAGGGGGCGTTTGATACGAGAAAAAAATTCCTAGTCAAAATCTTACTTTTCATAATTTAATTCCTTAATTTGATTCACAGAAGATGATTCTTATGTTTTTTAAGATTCTTAACAATGTTAACAAAGGAAAAAATAAGAAAATCAAAAACTCTGTTATCCCTTAAGTGTTTTTAGATTCTAGTAAAAGTGAAATTTTTGCCTCATTTACTCTCACTTAATTATATTTTCATACCATATTATTGTTTTTAGTCTCTTAAAATTATAAAGTAAATTGAATTTTTGTTATTTATAATTTCAACAAATACATTTTTTTCTAAATGAAAAATATAGTGGATGTTGAAATTTTGTTTTTGAAATTATGAAATTTTAACAAAAATTACGTTTTTAAGATAAAAAAACATAATGATATTGAAACTTTATTTTTGAAATTTTAAAATTTAACAAAGAATGCATTTTTAAGATAAAAACATAGCGGATGTTGAAACTATATTTTTAAAATTTTAAAAATTTAATCAAGACCACATTTTTTAAAATAAAAAATGTAAGAGATGTTGAGATTCTATTTTTGAAATTTTAGAATTTTAATAAAGATAATGCTTTGAGTATAAAAAATGTAATGGGTGTTAGAAACTTTAGTTTTAAAATTTTAAAATTTTAAAAAAAAATTGCATTTTGAGCATAAAAACATAATGGATGTTGAAAATTTTTTTTTGAAATTCTAAAATTTTAACGAAAATCGTATTTTGAGCATAAAAAATATAGTGGACGTTAAAATTTTATTCTCGAAATTCTAAAAATTTAACAAAAATCGCATTGTGAAGATAAAAACATAATGGATGTTGTTACTCATAACAAAATTAAAATAAAACATAAAACATCTTTACTTAATATTATTATATATAAAATTTAAAATACATTTACTTAATATTATTACTTATAAAATTTGTTTTGGAGGCTATGCCTTATAAAACCTCGAAAAGGGGTTTACCATCTCCTTTCAACTCCTACATCAACCTTACCACAAAAGTTGATCCGTGTATTTTCTCTACATAGAGATAATCAATGAAAAGATAATAATTAGGATTGTAAAATTATATTTGTTGAAAATATGAAAAAAAAAATTTCAAAATTTTTTAATTTTAATGAAAATAATGTATTATTCACGTATAATGTGTTATAGATGTCACTTGTTATATATTTCAAATATTATTCACATGTCATCAAGGATAAAATAGTAAAAGTTTTTATTAGGTAATCGTACATTCCTCTAAATCAAATACAAAAATCTTGAACTCTCTAGGTCAACAAAACTTAGAATCACACATTCCCTTTTATTATCACTTTTTCCTAAAATGATTTTCACTTCAAGATCTAAGAATTTACAAACCAGATCCTTTTCATAAAATTTTCTTAGATTCCAAGGAGAAGGTACTTTTTTCATTTGCTCTCACTTAATTGCATTTTAAATAAATAATTATTTTTTCCTAAACCATTTTACAAGTTAAATAAATAAATAATTATATAACATTAATTTACATATTCAATAAATAAATAATTGACTTGTTAAATAAATAACTTACATTTTAAATAAGTAAACAACTTACATATTAAATAAATAAATAACTTATTTATTAAAAAATTAAAAACAAAAGATATAAAAATAATAAATATATATTCAAAATTTTAAAAAAAATATGAAATAGACTACTTTTTTAAAAAAAAAACCCCGTAGTCTTTTCCTTTTAGAGACTACATAAAATATATCCATATCTTCATCGAACGGAAAAAGAAGATTGGATATATAAATTATAGATACATGGGAAGAAAGAAGTGAAAGCAATAAATGAAACAGTGAGTGCAAAACTTTAATTATAAGAAACGTCCGTCTATAATGCAGTGACCTAAATCCTAAAAGAAAAATCTAAGGAAAAGGACTAGGCCTCTCGAATAAATCAATGAAAGCCTAAGCAATTTCTCATTCATGCCTATTGAAAACCTTATAAATTTCACTTTTTTTAATTACTTTTTTAATATTTTTAATAAATCTTAAATGAATATATGTTATTCGATAATCCTATTGATGAAGTCTAAAGCTTTCATTGTCAATAGATGAAATAATTTTGTATATAATAATTAAAAAACACTAATTAAAGAAATGTGATTATGTCATAATGGTTTTGGGACCGCTAAACATAAAGGAGTTTTAAAATCAAAATAAATTAGAGAGTCACCACCAATCTTTATTAGGGTGCGATTTGCCACCCAAAAGTTTATCTTTTTAATAGAACTATAAAAGCGAGTTTAAAGTTTATTAAAAAGATAAATTTTAATCTACAAAAAATCAGGTTGGGTTCGGGAGTCGGTTACGTGTGGAGAAAGATTAACTCCCCTATAACGCCTATAAATTGGTACCATTTAATTATGCGTTATTTTTGGTATTAGATAAAAATGGTTTCAATTTAAAATTTAACACTAATTCCCTTCATTTGAAAAAATAAAATTTTGCTAAAACTCTTTATTTAGGAATATTGAGAAAATCTTAAAGTTAAAGAATTATTTTAAAATTCTCCAACATCTAGACAGAATTTAAAATAATTTTTTTCATCTAAGATTTAACACAATAATCCTTAAAATGAAATAACAGTATTTATAGAAAATAATTGTTAGTGACTCTTCAAAATCTAGGCAGAGTACCAAGAATTATTTCATTTGGAATGTTATTTTTATTTTATTTTATAATATCACAAAAAAATTTTTAAAATGTATTATTCTTTTTTTATTATAAAATATTTTATCATCAAATAGTAAATAAAAATTAGAGAGAGAATAATGATAACACGCTAACGTATGTATGCTAATGAATGTCATGTAAAAAGAAATGCAATTTAAAAGTTGGGTTCTTAAGTATAATGAGACTACCCTGACTTTTTAATATCTAGGCAGTGCTTAGGTACGACTGTTTATATTTAAGAATCCAATTTACTATTACACTTTTTATTTATTTATCTTATTATTAATGCGAATTAAGAACTCGTGTAAAAAAAACTTAACGAAGTAAAGTTTCCTAAACACCCTATCATCTAGGCGGCATTCGGGAACAAATTACTTCAAATGAGATTTTCACACATGTCTTTAGGATTTTCAGAATGTTTTGAGTAAGGCCTTGAGTAGAGGTTTAAAAGGTTAGGGTTTCAAGATTTTGAAGATTCAGATTTTAAGATTTTGGGTTGAGTTTTGAGGGGTTTTAGGGTTTGGTTTTAAGGTTTGGATTTTACAGCTTGGATTTTAGGGTATGAAGGTTTAGGATTTTGATTTTAGAGTTTGAAGATTTTAGGGTTTTGGTTTTAAAATTTGAGGTTTGGGGTTTTGATTTAAGGGTTTGGATTTTAGGGATTTTGGGTTTTGGGGTTTGGGGTTTGGATTTAAAAGTTATGAGGTTTTAGGGTTTTGAAATTTAAGAATTAGCGTTTAAAATTTCGTTTTGTTAAGAAAAAGCGAATATCTCTAAAAATTTCCAACATCTAGGTGGATTTTCGGAGCAAGTTTGATTTTAGTGATTTTTGAAAATTAATTAAAAATTTCTTATATATATATATTTTTTATGAAAATTTATTAATAATAATTTCCCAACATCTAGGTGAAATTATTTTTAGGAATATATTTTATTCCCTCCAACATCTAGGCAGGAAAAATAAGAAAAATTATTCTTATTATAATTTTTTAGATTATTATTATTATTATTATTATTTTAAGCATTTTTAATTTTTTTTTATTAGTTATCTTACTTGTTTTCATTTTTATTATTAATAAAAATAATCAAATAATTATTCTAATAAATTTAAAATTTTATCATGCCTAAAAATTAAAAAAAATTACTCAAAATAACAAAAATAATAATATATATAAAATAGAAAATTCAAAAAAAAAAATTTTTACCTGAACCGAACCGGTCAACAGCGGTTCGGCTGGACAGCAAAAGGGTTTGGTTTGGCGCGCTGTTCGGTTGAGCCGACTAAGGAGCAATTCGATCTGATCTAAGGAGCAGTTCGATCCGGTCTGGTCAAACCGATTCAAAGTTGAATGAGGAGTCGGGTTGGTGAGTCGGTTAAGCGGACCCCAGGTCAGGTCCGAGTTGACGCACGGATCTCTTGGCTAAAACGGCATTGTTTTAGTCATTCCTCTAAACGACATCGTTTTGAATTTTAGTTTTCTATAAAAGCAAAAAAAAAAAAAAATTTGCTTCATTTTTCTCTCATCCCTCTCTCTCTAGCTTTCTTTTCTTTAGAGCCCTTCTTTCTAAGCTATCGGACAGTGACCGTCAATCGCTTTGGTCACCGTCTTCGATTGTCGATCGTCGGTTGTCAATCGTCGACGATCGAAAAGTTAAAAAAAGGTCCAAAAAAATTCCTTGTATTCTCCTAAGCTTCGATCCAGCCTTCCTTTCACTAGAAATTGTCCCGATCGGTGTAGATCGGGGTTTGAAAATTTTTGTTTCTTCTCTTTTTTTCTTTTTTTTTTTGTAAATTGAAGACTAATCTAATTTTTTGTTCTTGCAGAGAGCTTCAGCGCTGAAGTTCCTCCTTACGGGGAGGATTGTTTGTCTTTACTTTTATTTTTCTATTTTGAGAGTTTGGGTGGGTAAAGAGGGATCAGTACGATGAGTGAATCTGATGGGATTGGCTTTTAGGGGATGGAGAGTTGGGTTTCTAGCGTGTTCTAAGAGTCCAAGAGAGGCTGAAAGGGGAAACGTTGGGGGCTTTATAGGGCTGAAAATGGTGGTAGCCAATGGAGTATACGTCTGGCGAGGTATGGGTGTGATGGCAGGGTAAGGTTGATGGTTTTGAGTAGTTGGGGCAAGTGAGGTACAGGGGCTCTAATAAGATTAAGGATGGTGGTGATAGAGTGGGTGATAGAGTGGGTGACAGTGGTGGGTGGCAGTGGTAGTGTGTAAGGCACCACTGCCATCCTGATTTTTTTCTCTTTTTTTTTATCAGTTATCACTTTTATTTTTATTTTTTTATATTAATTAAATCAATATTATTATTATTATTATTAAACCAAATATTGGAAATGGTAGATCCGGATAAAATTCGATGTCTACAGCTGCCTCTCTTTGCACATTTACTGAGAATCAGTAATAGGATAAAGATAAAGACAACGATTTTATCCAAAGCTAACTAAATGACTTTCCTAATTAATTTAAAGGATTGAACCATGAATTAAGTGGAAAAAAACAATTGAGATGATATCGCGAATTAAAAAAATGATAAAGATAAAATGATTAGGATTAAAAATGTGAGTCGAAAAATAAGGACGACTGGGATTAAACCGCAAGTGAGAAAAATAAAAGTGACTAGGATTAAACTACATGTTAGGAAAATAAAAGCGACTGAGATTAAATCGCGAGCTAGGAAACTATAGAAATGACCAGGACTAAACCATAAGTTAGAGATTAACGATGACTGGGGCTGAACCGCAAGTCAGAAAGAATAAAAGTAACCAAGATTAAACCACAAGTTAGAGAGCTATAGGAATGATTGGGACTAGACCACAAGTGAGAGATTAACGATAACCGAGACTAAACCATAGGTCAAAAAAAATAGGAATGATCGGGACTAAACCACAAGTCAGATAACTAATAAAAATGATCAGGATTGAACCACGAGTCAAAGATTAATGATGACTGGGACTGAACCACAAGTCAGAAAAATAAAAGAAAGTGAGATTAGACCGTAAGTCAGGTAACTAATAGAAAATGATAGGGATTGAACCACGAGTCAAAGATTAACGACGACTAGGACTGAACCACAAGTTAGAAAAATAAAAGTGACTGAAATTAAACTGTAGGTCAAGAAGTTATAGGAATGACCAAGTTTAAACCACGAGTCAGAGATTAACAATGATTGGGATTGAATCGCAAGTTAGAAAAAATAAAAGTGACTAAGATTAAATTGCAAGTTGGGAACATAGGAATGACAGGGATTAAACCATGAGTCAAAGATTAACGACAACTGGGACTGAACCTCAAGTTAGAAAAATAAAAGTGACTGGGATTAAACCGCAAGTCAGGTAACTAACAGAAATAATCGAAATTGAACCACAAGTTAGAAAAATAAAAGCGATTGGGATTAAACCACAAATCGGGGAAGCTATAGGAATGACCATGTTTAAACTATGAGTCAGAGATTAACAATGATTGGGATTGAACCATAAGTCAAAAAAAATAAAAGTGACTAGGATTAAACCGCAAGTCAAAAAAAAAATAAAAGTGACTAAAATTAAACCGCAAGTCGAAAACATAGGAATGATCAGGATTAAACCACGAGTCAAAGATTAACGACGACTAGGATTGAACCGTAAGTTAGAAAAATAAAAGTGACTGGGATTAAACCGCAAGTCAGGTAACTAATAGAAATGACCAGGATTGAACCACGAGTTAAAGATTAACGACGACTAGGACTGAACCGCAAGTTAGAAAAATAAAAATGACTGAGATTAAATCATAAGTCAGGAAGCTATAGGAATGATCAGGTTTAAACCACGAGTCAGAGATTAATAATGATTGGCATTGAACCGTACGTCAGAAAAAATAAAAGTGACTAGGATTAAACCGTAAGTTGGGACCATAAGAATAATCGAGATTAAACCATGAGTCAAAGATTAATGACAACTGGGACTGAACCCTAAGTTAGAAAAATAAAAGTGACTGGGATTAAACCGTAAGTCGGATAACTAATAAAAATGATCGGGATTGAACCACAAATCGAAAGAATAAATATAACCAAGACTAAGCTGTGAGTTGAAAAATAAAGGATTGAGCACTCTATAGATTGATAGCTTCGATTTTAAGAATCATGCCACAGATAACACATCATCTTTTAGGCCATCATCTTTATTTTAAAAAAAAAAATACTAATTTTTTCGATGTCTCATAAAGAAATCTTTTATGCAGCTTATCAATAAGTTTGTGACATATGCAATGATTATGATGAATGAAAAGAAAAAAAAGCAATCAATGTATTATATCATGCATTTTCATCCAAGTTAATTCAATTTTTTGGTTCAATTCTTTCAAGTTTTAAAAATCATTTCTAGTAGTCTCATCTTTCTAAATCTTTTGATTCTCGATCAGAAATCTCTGTCTTATGATGGACTCACTTGGCTTTTAGTCCCTCTAAAATCTTTTTTGAATCTTTTCTTTATCTCATTTCTTTTGTTTTCAGTGATCAATCAATTTCATTTTATTCTTTCTGCCCTCATATTACTATATCTGTCATCCTTATATTGCATTCTCTTTTTGAGTGATGCATTGGTCTATTATGAACTTTATCAATCATTCTCTTAATTTTTAATGACAAATGCAATGATTTCAGGTTCAAAGTTAGGTGTGAAACACGATCATTAATGGGGTATGTCGGGTTTAGAAAGGTAAGCCTTTCGAGACATAAAGAATAGTTTACTCAAGAGTATTTCAAGAATCAAATAGAAATTCTCTAAATAATGAACATTTGGACGACCTCAGCTTACTCAAACCAGGTCTTTTTCAAAAACTCGTTACATTTGCGATCTTGTCACCTGTGATTTCATACGACCAATCATTTCTCCCACATCTGTGACTAATAAGAACTTGCCCCCTAAAAGTCATCTCTTTTAATTCTGACGACAATTCATCCATTTGGTGTCACTCTTTCATTTTTTGAAAGACTTTCTCCGAGCTCCACCTTCATTCAAACCGTTTTTTCAGGTTTTCAGGTCAAATGACCACCTTTGATTCAAATCGTTTTTTTCGAGTTTTCAATCTGAATCATTTTTTTAAAATATTTTTTTATATTTTTTTAATATTTTTTATTATTTTTTTTGTTTTGCTTTATTTTTTTAAAATCAAATATTTCTTGACAGTGTCCGAATTTATAGGATTCGATAATTCATCTCCGTCCATTTCTGTAAAGATTAGAACTCTACTAGAAAAAGTCTTTTCTACCACATATGGACCTTCCCAAGTGGGGGTCCATTTTTCTCTATTGTCTGCTGATATGGTAAAATCTTTTTCAAAACCAATTTACCCTCATGAAAGCATCGAGGTCGTATCTTTTTGTCATGTGCTCACATGATTCTTCTTTGATATATTTGTCCATAACTGAGTGCTGAGAACATTTTCTTTTCAATATGATTCAGTTGCTCGAAATGATGTTAAGCCCATTCTGCCTCATCTAATTTTGTCTCTATCAACACCCTCAAAGAAGGAATTTCCACTTCAATCGATAATACAGCTTCCATCCCATACACTAGTGAAAATGGAATGGCCTCTGTGGAGGTTCGAATTGATGTTTTATAGGCAAACAAAGCAAAAGGTAATTTTTTATGCCAATTTTTATACGTGTCAGTCATTTTTCCTAATATTCTCTTGATGTTTTTATTCGCAACTTCCACTGTATCATTCATTTTTGGGTGATATGGTGCTAAATGATGATGCTTGATCTTAAACTGTGCACATAATTTTTTCATCATTTTATTGTTCAAATTGCTAGCATTATCTGGATAATCCTTTTTGGGAGCTCATACCGATATATTATCTCTCTTTTTATAAATCTACACATCATTGATCGCGTAATACTATCATACGAAGTTGCTTCTACCCATTTTGTAAAGTAATCAATTATCACAAAAATGAATTAATACCCATTTGAAGCTTTTGGGGTTATAGGTCTGATCACATCCATTCTCCACATAGAGAAAGGCCATGGTGGTGCCAAGACATGTAGCGGGACTGGAAGAAAATGAATTTTATCTGTATAAATTTGACATTTGTGGCACTTCCTAGCATTACTAATGCAATCATTTTTCATTGTAGACCAATAGTAACTAGCTCTCATAATCTGTTTGGCCATCATATGCTCGTTAGTATGTGTTCCACAAATTTCTTCATGTACTTCTTCAAGTATCCTTCTTGCTTCCACAGCATTGACGCACCTTAGCAAAATCTGATTTCAACTCTTTTTATACAAGATTTTTCCATCAAGCACAAAACCTACTGCTAATCTTTGAATTATCTTTTTATCATTTTTTGAAGCATGCTCTGGTTAGTTTTGACACTTGATATATTATACAATGTCATAGTACCACGATTGTCGATCTACCTCTTCTTTCACGTTTGAACAGTAGGCTGGTGAAATTTTTATTTGTACTCTAATGGGCTGAATTCCTGTACTATTATTTAACTTGAACATTATTGTCAAAATAGCCAAGGTGTCAGTAATCTGGTTTTTTTCTCGAAGAATATGCTGAAATTGGATCTCTTTAAAATGTTTCATCAAGCCAGTTATGTGCTTTTGATATAACACTAGTTTTGGGTCCCTAGTTTCCTATTCACCTTTTATTTGATAAATCATCAAGGTTGAATCTCCATATACTTTTAGTGTTCCAATCTTCTTTTCAATGGCCATCTGTAACCCCATGACACATGCTTCATATTCAGTAACATTGTTTGTGCAGTTAAAATCTAACATTGCGGTACAGGGGTAGTAATTCTCTTCTAAGAATATTAGCACTGCCCAGTGCTATGCCCTATTATATTGGATGCCTCGTCAAAAAACATTTTTCATACTTCTCTTATAGGCTCTTCATCTTCATCCTACAAGATTGCCATCAAATCTTCATCTAAAAACTCAAACTTTATAGGTTCATAATCTTTTATAGTTCGATTAGCAAGAAAAATCAACAATTGCACTCTCTTTTATGGATTTTTATGTCACATAGACAATATCACATTCTGAGAGCATGACCTGCCATCTCGTTAGCCTGCTTGATAAAGATGGTTTTTCAAAAATGTACTTGAGGGGATCCAATTTTTATTTTAACTACGTCATATGGTAAAGCATATATTGTCTGAGTCTACAAGTAATACAAGCTAGGGCACAACATATTTTTTCTATTTGGGGGTACTAGGCCTCATACTTCATAAACTTTTTACTTAAATAGTATATAGCATGCTCTTTCTTGTTTGTTTCATCTCTTTGTCCCAATACACATCCCATTGATTTTTCTTGAACCATTAGATATAAAATCAACGATCTTCTTACAACTGATGGTACTAACACTAGTGAGCTTATCAAATACTCTTTAATCTTTTGAAATGCATTTTGGCATTCTTCATCCCATTCACCAGGATTATTTTTATGAAACAACCTGAAGATTGAATCGTATTTTGAGGTAAGTTGAGATATGAAGCGAGTAATATAATTCAATCACCCCAAAAAGCCTCTCACATCCCTTTGTGTGTGTGGTACTGACAACTCTTGAATGATTCAAATTTTATCAGGGTCTACTTTTATACCTCTTTCACTGACTATAAACCTTAACAATTTTTTAGATTTAACAATAAAAGTGCAATTGGTTAGATTTAAATTGAGTTAGTATCTCTGTAATCTTTCAAAAAGCTTTTTGAGATTAACAACATGATCTTCACCTTCTTGGGATTTAGCTATTATATCATCATCATATACTTATATCTCTTTGTGCATTATGTCATGAAAGAGAGTGACCATCGCCTTTCGATATATGGCACCAGCATTTTTTAACCCAAAGGGCATAATTTTATAACAAAACGTGCCTCACATTGTCACAAATATAGTTTTCTCCATATCTTCACGAGCCATTTTGATCTTATTATAGTCGGAGAAGCTATCCATAAATGAAAAAGTGGAGTGCTTAGCAGTGTTATCCATAAGGGTATCAATATATGGCAATAAAAAATTATCTTTTGGGCTAGCCCTATTTAAATCTCGATAGTCCACACACATTTTAACTTTTCCATCTTTCTTGAAAATTGGGACTATATTGGCTACCCATTCAGGGTACTTGGTTACTTCTAAGAAACCAGCATCGAATTACTTTTTTACTTTTTTCTTTTATCTTCAATAACATTTCTGGCTTCATGCGTCTCAACTTCTACTGTACTGGTCGACATTCTAGTTTTAAAGGTAACCTATGCTCAACCACCTCCGTGCTAAGTCAGGGCATATCTTGGTAGGACCATACAAATACATCCACGTACTCTTGCAGCAGGCTCACCAGCTTTTGCTTCTTAATCAGTGATAATGAAGTGTCGATCTTAACTTCTTTTTTATTCTCACTATCTCTCAAATTTAATAGGTCAGTTGATTTCTAATAGGGTTTATAATTTTCTCCTCTTGTTCCATCCATTTAAACAGATCATGAGGTAAATCATAGTCTTCTAAATTAACATCGTTATCAAGCTCGTTAATGTGAATCGAATTTTCAAAATCAAAACTGGTGTTATTGCCTTGGTCATCCATAATGTTCAAAATTAGAAAACCTGAAAATGGGTATAATCACAAAGAAATATATATAGATCTTGGCAAGGGCAAAGAGAATGGTAATGAAAGAAAAGAAAAATGAAAAATAAAGAACTTGGTATAAATGAAATGCATTGCATTCATCATTTTATTAAGACAATAAAAATAAGCCCATACACTTAACCTCCGCATGCTCTTGCTTAAGGTTGGACCTTACGGCTTACTATATGTCGGGTTAAGATTTACGTGTTTAAAGGTTTCCAGACTATTCCTCACTTCATCGTCTGTTATAGACTAGTAAGGCTCCTCGATCTTCAGCTATTACAGGCTACTAACGGAATGGGTTCAATCTGAATGGAAGTGTTTTGCTAGCAAATGTAGAGATTATCACCTCACGAGAATGTAGCTACTTCACTTCCTCATAAAAGGGATAAAGCCCAAGTCTAAAGCTCATGTATGAATATGCAAAGTGTGTGCAAAATAATGTATTAATCAAAATACCATAAACACGCAAATAACATCACGACTAACATATAATTTATCTTATTCGTTAACATATATATTTTTGAAAAATCAAAATAAAAGAGATTAAATGAAATGTCAAATAAAACCAATTAAATCCAACAATTCTTAATAGCGTATAATTAAAAGTTTTAGCTTGACTCTCGAATTAAAGTCCCCAGCGGAGTCGTCAAATTATCGTAACGATTTTAGGATCGCCAGACGTAAAGGAGTTTTAAAATCGAAATAAGTCAGGGAGTCATCACCAATCTTTGTTAGGGTATGATTGGCCACCCAAAAGTTTATCTTTTTAATAAAACTATAAAAGCGAGTTTAAAGTTTATCAAAAAGATAAATTTTGATCTACGAAAAATCAGGTTGGGTCCGAGAGTCGGTTGCGTGTGGGGAAGGATTAGCACTCCCACAATGCCCATAACTTGGTACCATTTAATTATGCACTATTTTCGATGTTGGATAAAAATGATTTCAATTTGAAATTTAACATTAATTCCCTTCATTTGGAAAAATAAAATTTTGCTAAAGCTCTTTATTTAGGAATATTGAGAAAATCTTAAAGTTAAAGAATTATTTTAAAATTTTCTAACATCTAGGCAGAATTTAAAATAACTCTTTTCGCTTAAGATTTAACATGATAATTATTAAAATGAAATAACAGTCTTTATAGAAGATAATTGTTAGTGACTCTCCAACATCTAGGCAGAGTACCAAAAATTATTTCCTTCAGAATATTATTTTTATTCTATAATATCACAAAATTTTTTAAAAATGTATTATTTTTTTATTATAAAATATTTTATCATCAAATAGTAAATACAAATTAGAGAGAGAATAATGATAACACGCTAACGTATGTATACTAATGAATGTCATGTAAAAGGAAATGCAATTTAAAAGTTAAGTTCTTAAGTATAATGAGGCCACCCTGACTCTCCAACATCTAGGCAGAGCTTAGGTGTGACTGTTTATATTTAAGAATCCAATTTACTATTATATTTTTTATTTATTAATCTTATTATTCATGCGAATCAAGAACTCATGTGAAAAAAACTTAACGAAGTAAAGTTTTCTAAACACCCTATCATCTAGGCGGCATTCAGAAACAAATTACTTCAAATGAGATTTTCAGACATGCTTTAGAATTTTCAGAATGTTTTGAGTAAGGGCTTTAGTAGAGGTTTTAAAGGTTAGGGTTTTAAGATTTTGAAGATTCAGATTTTAGGATTTTGAGTTGAGTTTTGAGGGTTTTAGGATTTGGTTTTAAGGTTTAGAGGGTTTTAAGGCTTGGATTTTAGAGTATGAAAGGTTTAGGATTTTGATTTTAGAGCTTGGAGATTTTAGGGTTTTGGTTTTAAAATTTGAGGTTTGGAGTTTTGATTTAAGGGTTTGGATTTGAAGGATTTTGGGTTTTGGGGTTTGGATTTAAAGGTTAGAAAGTTTTAGGGTTTTGAAATTTAAGAATTAACGTTTAAAATTTCGTTTTGTTAAGAAAAAGCAAACATCTTTAAAAATCCTCAACTTCTAGGTAGATTTTCGAAGCAAGTTCGATTTTAGTGATTTTTGAAAATTAATTAAAATTTTTTTATATATATATTTTTTATGAAAATTTATTAATAATAATTTCTCAACATCTAGGTGAAATTATTTTTAGGAATATGTTTTATTCCCTCCAACATCTAGGTAGGAAAAATAAGAAAAATTATTCTTATTATAATTTTTTATATTATTATTATTATTATTTTAAACATTTTTAATATTTTTTATTAGTTATCTTACTTGTTTTCATTTTTATTATTAATGAAAATAATCAAATAATTATTCTAATAAATTTTAAAATTTATCATGCATAAAAATAAAAAAATTACTCAAAATAACAAAAATAATAATATATAAAAAATAGAAAATTTAAAAAAAAATTTTTACCTGAATCGAATGGTCAATGGTCCAATCAACAGCGGTTCGGTTGGACCACAAAAGGGTTTGGTTTAGTGCGCTGTTCGATTGAGCCGACTGAAGAGCGGTTCGGTCCGGTCTGATCAAATCGGTTCAGAGTTGAATAAGGAGCCGGGTTGGTGAGTTGGTTGTGCAGACCCAGGGTCGGGTCCGGGTTGACGCGCGGATCTCTTTGGCTAAAATGGTATCGTTTTAGGTGTTCCTCTAAACGACGTCATTTTGAATTTCAGTCTTCTATAAAAGCAAAAAAAAAAAATTTGCTTAATTTTTCTCTCCTCTCTCTCTCTAGTTTTCCTTTTTTCAGAGCTCTTTTCTTTAAGCTACCGAACGGTGACCGTTTGCCGCTTTGGCCACCGTCTCCGGTCGTCGGTCACTGACGATTGAAAGTCAAAAAGAGGTCCAAAAAAATTCCCTGTATTCTTCTAAGCTTCGATCTAGCTTTCTTTTTCGCTAGAAACTGCCCCGATCGACGTAGATCGAGATTTAAAATTTTTTGTTTCTTCTCTTTTTTTCTTTCCCTTTTTTTTTTGTAAATCAAAGACTGATCTGATTTTTTATTCTTGCAAGGAGCTTCGAAGCGGAGGTTTCTCCCTATAGGGATGACTGTTGGGGGTTTGTGTGGGTAAAGAGGGATCGGTACTAGTGGGTGAGTTTAATGGGATAGGCTTTTAGGGGATGGAGAGTTAGGTTTCTGGCGTGTTCTAGGGGTCCAAGAGAGGCTGAATGGGGAAACGTTGGGGGCTTTATAGGGTTAAAAATGGTGGTAGCCAATGGAGCATACGTCTGGCGAAGTATGGGTGTGATGGCAGGGTAAGGTTGATGGTTTCAAGCAGTTGGGGCAAGTGAGGTGCAGGGGTTCCAATGGGATTGGGGATGGTGGTGATAGGGTGGCAGTGGTGGTGTGTAAGGCACCACTGCCATCCTGATTTTTTTTTTTATCAGTTATCACTTTTATTTTTATTGTTTTATATTAATTAAATCAATATTATTATTATTATTAAACTAAAGATTGGAAATAGTAGATCCGAACAAAATCCAATGTCTACAGATTGAAGAGATAAAACTTGGAAAAAAAATGATGTGTCAAAATACTCAAAATGATATAAGAATCTTGAAGTGGTGAGATTTATTTTTAACATGTAGAACTAAAAAATACCTATTCAATGAACATGTTATAACAATTAAATCTCTAAGATATTTTAAAGGGTATTTTGTTAAAAACAAATTTTTTTATCAAAATTTTATTTGTGTAATATGATTATTTAATTTGATTTAAGTTAACTTTTTTGTTAGAAATTTTACGTTCCCAACAATGTTAAAAAAGGAAAAAGTATGAAAATTCAAAATCATCCTCTCTTTAAGGGGTGTTTGGCTCGAAGAAAAAATAATTTTTGATCAAAATCTTATTTGTCGTAATTTAATTCCTTAGTTTGATTTACAAAATATGATTCTTGAGTTTTTTAAAATTCTCAATAGTGTTAAAAAAGGAAAAGTAGGAAAATAAAAAACTTTGATATCCTTGAGGTGTTTTTAGATTCCAGTTGAAAGTAAAATTTTTACCTCATTTACCATTACTTAATTATATTTTCAAACTATATTATCATTTTTAGTCTTCTAAAATTACAAAGTAAATTGAATTTTTGTTATTTATAATTTCAACAAATACAACATTTTTAAAATAAAAAATGTAACGGATGTTGAAACTTTGTTTTCGAAATTATGGAATTTTAACATAAATCACGTTCTTAAGATATAAAAAAAAAAAAAAAAAACATAATGATATTGAAATTTTGTTTTCATAATTTTAAAATTTTTTCAAATTTTAAAATTTTAATAAAGAACATGTTTTTAAGATAAAAACGTAGTGAATGTTGAAACTATATTTTCAAAATTCTAGAATTTTAATCAAAATTGCATTTTTAAAATAAAAATTATATTAAATGTTGAAATTTTATTTTTGAAATTTTAGAATTTTAATAAAGATCATGTTTTGAATATAGAAAACGTAATGGGTGTTAAAACTTTATTTTTAAAATTTTAACAAAAACTACGTTTTGAGCATAAAAACGTAATGGATATTGAAACTTTGTTTTCGAAATTCTAATAATTTAGTGAAAACCATATTTTAAGCATAAAAAATATAATGGATGTTAAAATTTTATTTTTGAAAATTTGAAATTTTAATAAAGACTACATTTTTAAAATAAAAACATATTGGATGTTGTTACTCATAACAAAATTAAAATAAAATATAAATTATCTTTACTTAATGTTATTATATATAAAATCTAAAATATATTTACTTAATATTGTTACTTATAAAATTTGTTTCAAAGACTCTACCTTTTGAAACCTCGAGAAAAGGAGTTTACCATCCTTTTTCAACCTTCATATCGATCTTATCGCAAAAGTTAATCCATGTATTTTCTCCTCATAAAGCTAATCAATGTAAAGATAATAATTAAGATTGTAAAATTATGTTTGTTGAAAATATGAAAAATTATTTATTTCAAAATTCTTTAATTTTAACAAAAATAATGTATTTTTCATGTGTAACATGTTATAAATATCACGTGTTATTCACATGCCATCAATGATAATATAATAAAAGATTTTATTAGGTAACCATATATTTCTCTAAATCAAATTCAAAAATCTTGCATTTTGTAGGTCAACAAAACTTAGAATCACACATTTCCTTTTATTATCACTTTCTCTTAAATTTATTTTCTCTTCAGAATCTAAAAATTTGTTAACCAAAAGCCCTTTATAATTTTTTTTTAGATTCCAAGGAGAAGGTACCTCTTGCATTTGCTCTCAATTAATTGCATTTTAAGTAAATAATTATTTTTTCTTAAATCATTTTACACGTTAAATAAATAAGTAATTATATAACAATTTACATATTCGATAAATAAATAATTGACTTGTTAAATAAATAAATAACTTACATTTTAAATAAGTAAACAACTTACATATTAAATAAATAAATAACTTATTTATAGAAAAAATAAAAATTTAAAAACAAAAGATATACAAATTAATAAATATATATTCAAAATTTTAAAAAAAATTCGGAAATAGACTACATTTAAAAAAAAAAACCCCTAATCTTTTTCTTTTAAAGACTACATAAAATATATCCATATCTTCATCGAACGGAAAAAGAAAAGAAGATTGGATATATAAAGTATAGATATATGAAATCAAAGAAGTGAAACCAATAAATGAAGCAGTGAGTGCAAAACTTTAGCTATAAGAAACGTCCGTCTATAATGCAATGACCCAAATCCTAAAAGACAAATCCAAGGAAAAGGATTGAACTAGGCCTCTCAAATAAGTCAAATGAAAGCCTAAGCAATTCTCATTCATGCATATTGAAAACCTTGGCCGGAAAAAGAAAACGAATGGGTGAAAGGGACTCCTAATTACAACATGACTTTGTACCAATATAATTGGATTATAACAAAAAAACCTTGCCAAATTGTTGCCAAACCAAACATAATGACAATGATGTATAGTATCTCAAAAGATGCTACGTTAGAATCAGATTCTAACAACAGATTTTTGTCATTCTAGAGGATTTAGTTGAATGAGAATCCAGAACGAAGAACTATCTCCCCTTTGACTCTTTGATTTTAAAAATGAGTGATCCTTGGATACCGAAAACGTTCTTGGAGTGATCTCGTAGTTGGTGGAGTCGATTCGTTTTGTTGGTGAGACTTACTTGATCAACACAATTTGGTAGGTGGGATTCTTAAGCTTATAAATCTTAGCCCTAAACTCAACTCAAGTGAGTGTGAATAACTCAACCTTTGAACAAATGTACAAAAGTTTATTAATTTTCATTTACGAATTTGTAAATTCATGCAAAAATTGATAAATAAATCCATTCTTTAAATTTATGTAAATAATAATAGGATTCCTTCATACACTGTTCACAATATTTTTAAATTTCACAAATAATATTAAAATATTACATTTGTCTTTTTTATTATATTAATATTTTATTTTTTAAATATATATTAAAATATATATATGATAATCTTTTAATTTTATTAATAAAATTAAAAAACTCTATTAGTAATATATGAGATCATTTTTTATAATAATAACATTATGCTACATTATAATTGCAAAAAATTGAAACAAAGTTAAAACTTTGGAGAAAGTGGTAAACCTAATCCTTTTACATGCTCAAAACTTCAATGAAAATAGTACTGGTTCCATTTTTTTGTCTTTAAAATATCTTAAAATTATATTTTTTAAAAACATTTAAAATTCTTTTTTTTTATATTTTAATTAAGTGTAATTTTATAAAAAAATTTAATTTAAATATTAAATATATTAAAATTAAAACTTTTTTTAACTTCATAACAATTACTACAATCCAAATATTTTATTTTGGAGCAAAAGAATTTTTTTTCAATAAAAAGGATAAATCTTTAATTAAAAAGGAAGGACGTCTAAAGATTCTTATTATTTTATAATAATAATAACTATGATAATAGTACTAACTAACTAATTACTTATCCTTTGTCATGAACAATAAAAAAAATATTCTTTTGTGTAGTGCTTCAAAATGTCAATCTCCACAAAGTGAATGCGCGTGCGTTGCACGTTCCATGACATAGCATGAATGCAGGATGCCTATTAAATTTAAATATCATCTGCCAAACACGGCAACTCGCTGACGTACTCCTCTTTAAAGCGGACGTCAATATTTTTGTTACGTCAAAAGAATAAAATATTAGTATAAATAAGAGAAAAAGAAAAAATTTGATTCAAAATCAAATTTTTAATTTTTTAAAGTGTTTTTAATTATTAAATTAAAAGCTTAAGACGGACGCTATTAACTCTTATAATTTTTTTCTCATTTTTAAGTTGCCATCTATTTATAAAAAATATGTTATGAAAATTTATTTAAAAATAAATGATTCGGAAATTTTTAATATTCTAATCTAATTTTAAAAAATAAACAAAAAAAAAGTGATTAAAGCATAAAGAGCCCCGGCTGACGACTGAGAACTGACAAATTATGCTAATGGAAAAGCGACCAAGATTTCGTATCATATCACGATATTTTACTTCGAGAAATTAGTTTCTTCAATATCTCTGGATCTGGTGACCGGAAAATTTTGAATTAATTTTGTAAAAAATAGGTGCGGAAAGGACATATCAAAAGTGGATTAAAGGATACACACGGATAGTCCAGACAAATGGCGCGTGGATCCACGTGCTTAATAAAGTTTGAACATCTTTTTGGCCTAAATAAAGTATAGACAGTAACGGCTTTCATCTTAGCCATACGTTGGCACTTGGATATAGTATGGATATTAGTAACTTTTAAGCTTACCCTTTTAAAAAAAAAAAAAAACTTTTAAATGAAATAATAATAAAAGACTTAAAAAATTAGATTAATAATTTATGTATTTATATTAATGTATTTTATGTTAAATATATGTAAATATAAAAATTATATTATTATAATTTGTGTTTGATATGTTAAATAATAAACATATTTTTTTAATTTTGTAAACTTATATATTATTTTTGCCAATTTTAAATTTTATTATTTTTATTATTTTAATATTATTTTTGTATTACATTATCTTGTCATGTTTAAAGTTATTTACTCTATAAAAATGCATTTGGACATTTATAAGAGAGAAGAGGATATTTTTAAAAATTCAAAATAAAAATTTCCCTTTCTTAACAAAAAAAATACTATTACCACAAATTTATTTGCATACATATAATAAAGTTATCAAATTTGAGAAAAAAATAATAAAAAAAAGAAGGAACAAGTTGTTGTTACTGAGAATGTAATCGATCGAATTTGAGTCAATACAGTACTAAGCTCTAGTTTAAGTTAAACTCTCAAATTCGATGCTAGAAATTTGATTCAAATTCGATCGAATTTTATTTTTTCAACTCGAGTTCGACTCAATATAAAAATCAAATTATTCGAGTTTGCTCGATTAAACTCAATTAACTTATAAAAATAATTTTGATTCTTATATTCGATAAAATTTTGATTATTTGTACTCGAGTTCGAATTGAAATTTGAGATATTTTATAAATTAAAATATATTAAAATATAAAAGTTTGATTAAGTTCACGAACAATTCGAGTCAGATGTAAGAATACTCGAACTCGACTCAATCGATAACTCGAGCTACCCAACTCAATAATAACCGAGCAGAATTTAAGTTTTATTCAAATTAAACCTAAATAACTTGCAAGTACTAATATATCATTTATACCCATAATTGTCATATTGAATAAATTACTAAATATAGTAAGAGTGTGAAATAGAAGATAAATCTCATCAACAATTTGTCTGAGAGGGGCAATGCAAAACAATATTATGCTTTTTTTAATGTCTCTAATGATATTATTTTGAAAATTTTCAGCTTAAAAAGTTTAATAAAACTAATAAAAGAAGTTTTGGAGTGAACAAATCGAGGATTACTACTTTACAGGTCAAGTTTTAATAAACTTAATGTCATAGGAATTTTTTTATTTTTCCCATATATATTACTTGAGTAATTTAAGTTTTGTTAGTTAATAATTTTGCTATTTGTTTTTTAGTTATATGTCCTTTGTTTACTAATAATAATTTTTTTTATTTTTATTCTTTTTTTACCAAAAAAAAAAAAGAAAAAGAAAAACAACAACAACAACAAATAAAAAAAGTATTATCTAAACTCTGCCTTATTAAATTGTTTCACTCTCCTTTAATTAGCTTGGTGAATAAAAACGGAAATGATAAACAACTAAATAAAAATTTAAGATTAACACTTAACATGGTATCACAATTTTTTTTTATAAGGGAGATTATAGTTTAAGAAATTAGAGAAGGGAAATTGCAAGCTTTGGAGATCAAATTTTAATCTTATAAGAATTTATGATGAATCATTTGAATTAAACCCTATATTCAATATTATAATTAATCTATTATTTAAAAGGTAAAAGTGGGGAAATTTTGACCATATATGATAATGGAATAACTTAAAATATAAGTAGTCCATATGTTACATTTACAACAATTTTAAGATACATGTATCATTGGATCAATTGGTATGTTATTAGAGCTGATATTTGAAAGTTACAAATTTAAAAAATTTATGCACATAATATCCCTTTTAACTAAGTAATAGGGTAGGTGGCTAAAGGTAGATTAAGAACTTAAAAAATAAAAATAAAAAGATATACATGTGTTCAACCAATTGAAAATGACATTGTTCTCTACCATCTCCGTTATGCTTTTTTTACTCATCTCTAATTTGCATTTTAGGGTTTATATATCTCATTGAACATGCATGAAATAATTTTGAAAAAGTGTTTTTATTTGATTATTTCAATAAATAATTAATTCAATTAAATCGTTAATATTAAATAATATATAACTGATTTTGAGTTTAAATCTTATTATATCCTTAATTATCAGATTAGCGTGAATTTATTTATGTTGAATAAGAATTCATTTCTTTTGAAAAATCTTGCTTGCAAGCTTTGGCAAATCTCTAAGATATTAATTTTTTAAATGTTTAATTTTTTTGTAGGTTATGGGCTTATGGAACACCCATGGTTTGACTTGAGGAACAAAACAATATCTATTTATGTTTGGTATCCAACACACAGTTCTCTTTGGTTAAAAATTAATTCGACAAAGTTAGAGATATACACATCTCAAACCCAACTCAAAGGTTGCATGGTCTCTTTCAAGTTGAGTTATCGTTGAAAGCTCTGTGATTGATCGAATATTGATCGTATATATCTGGCTTTATCAACACGTTTCTTTGTCTTGATTTTAAGGTGTCATTATCAAATGTTTTGAACGTGTCATCATCAATCAAATACTATATTAATTTGTATATATATAGATGGAGAAATTGTGATTGTTGATTAACAATCGATTTACTATGTTATTCAGGTATCTATGAGCTAGATTGGATCCATCAAGCTCCATTAGCATTAATGTATTGTTCAAAGTTTGGTTCAATTTGTCAAATAAAACTCATTTTAAGCTTGTTTAATTTAAATTTAATATAAAAATATTATTATATTCTTATTTTAATATTTAAAATTAAATAAAAATAAAAATAATTATAAAATAAATTATTTTCACAAGTCTATTTTGAGCTTGAAAAATTATGATGAAACTTTGAAGTTTGAGCCAAGCTTGCAAACCTAGTGGGTTTAATGTACTTGGTGACTTAATTTAAATAGATTTATCATATGCCATTTTTTTACTATTAAATAGATTATTAATGGTTAATCTTGAATAGACATGTTCAAGAGTTAGATTATTTGTCAAAATTCAAAGGTCCGTCTAAGTTTTAAGAGGGTTTGAACAAAAAATTAAAGTTTTTTGAATGAATTTGAACATAATTTTTATATTTGTTTAAATTTCAAATTGAATCTTTAACAAAAAATTTAAAGTTAAAGTCCGACTTGACTAAATCCAAATTCACACATATATATATATATATAAATTTTTTATTTTTATATTATGTAAATTATATAAAAATTAATTTACATATATATATAAATTAAAACTAAAAATTATATATATTTTATTAAATTTATTTTTTATTTTTATATAATTTTTATTTTTATTTATATATTTTTTTATTTTTAATTTATATATATGTGAATTAAATATAATCTTATTAAACTTAATTTAATCATATTTTTTAATTTTTTATTATATAAATTAAATTTAATGAATGAATTAAAAATTTATTATTTTAATTTAAATCGAGTTTTAAAAAAATTTAAAATTCAAAATTTTGAGTCAGATCAAATCTAAGTAAATGTGCAAATTATTAATATTAAATATGAATCGTATTTGAAGTCAACTAAAACCGATTCACAAACATTTATAATCTTAAATGTAGACCTCTTTGAAGTATGAAGCATGTTGTTCTAATTCGAGAGAAGTGGCAATCTATTTACTCCCAATTAATTACATCTTAAACAAAAAGAATGACATTTATAGCACACATGCAATATGTCCTATTATTACATATAAATTATACATAAATATATTTTTTTAATTTTTTATTTTGAGTGATCCAAGGAAACTTTTTTTTTTTTATTGGGCCAAGTTGTGGAAAATAAGTGAATGGTATTGAAGAAAATTTCAAAAATTTTAATGTTTATTATATATATTTATTTGAAATAAGATTTTGTAAATTTTACTAGAAAAATTAAATTATTAATTAATTGATTGATTTTTTAAAAATATATCTTACTATTAATTTTTTAATTTTATTTTTGAAATTAAAAAATTTATTTTATCTATAAAATAAATTTTTTTTAAATATCATGTTTCGATGATGTAGGACTTTTTGAGCATGTGTTTTTTTGTTATTTATTTCTTAGTTTCTCCGTTCCCAGTTATCACCTGCAAAAAACTTGAAAAGATATTATTAATTCTACTTTATCAGAACTTGTTCCATATCTCAATAAATGCAAGGAAATTTAGAAAAGCAGACGATAATTTATTGTATTACAAAAGAAAATGGCGTCCAAATTGAAGTGCGATTTATTGACCGTTAGGTCATGCTGGTTTCCAGTCTATATCAAAATTTTGCCTTAACTTATGGGAAATCTACAATTTGACTAATAACAAGATTGCAAGAGGAAATTTGACTAATTAATGAGAATTTGTTGTTATTCGAATAAACAAAACACGGAATCCACCTAATATTCTGGCCAAACAAATAAATTTATCTATTATTAATAAGTGATTGATTTAATTTATTAGATTCATTTTTTTTACGAAAAGATTTTAAATTTGAGTCTTGTCAGTGATCATTTATTAGAGTTATTTTGAATGCACGACTTACAATAATTTATTTTAGATTGTCAAGTACAACACATCTTATTTATTTTAAATTTGAGTTTTGTCAGTGATCATTTATTAGAGTTATTTCGAATGCACGATTTACAATAACTTATTTTAGATTGTCAAATACGACACATCTTATTTTGATTTGAGAAATTGATTAATCTATTTATTCTTAAATCTTTTTAAAACATAAAATAAAATAAAAAAATAAATCTGCCTATTGGTATTTGTATAAACAAAACATTAAATATTTTCACTCCACTTTGGCCTTAGCACGTGAGTTATGATAATAAGAAGGGAAAATATGGATGGAATTAACTAAAAAAAATTTTTAATTTATTTTATTTTTTATATTATGTTTAATACATTATCATTACAATTTTTTAGTTTCGTAAGTAAAATTAAGAGAATAACACATATTTTATATTTTTTAATTTATTATTTTTAAATATATTATAAAGGGTGCATGTCACCCACCAACAATAATTACATTGTAATTAATCAATTAAAATCCAACCTATACTTTAAAATAGTAGATTTTTACATAATTTTTAATTATAATTAATTAATTATATAATTATAATATAAATAATTATCAGTCAAATACTCTGATATCATCTTATTAATTTTGCTTATAAAATCTAAAAATTTCAGAAATAATTTCCTTATATTATTACTTTGCTTCTCTTTTTAGTGGATCTGACTCTCAATTATTTTTATCCATTAATTTATAATACAACTTTAATCCCCATTGTAAGTATGACTTTTATAATTTATGAGTAAATCCTACCTATTGAATGACACTGACAAGTGTTAAGAAGAGTAATAGAGAAAAAAAATAATGGAAAGAAGCTTCAAAAGTTTGAATTTGGGTAAAAAAAAAGTATTTTAAAAATGAGTATGATGAAATACGTCATCGTTTTAGACAACAAAATGCACAATTCTTATTCGTTATAAAATAATTATGTTATAATTTATTTTACAATTTTATTGTTCATTTATTTTAATGAATTATGAATTATATTTTTTATTTTTTATTTTTGTTTTCCCTCAATAACAACATTTCAAAAAGTAAAAGGAAAATAATAAAAGTGTTGATTGAACATAACCTAAATATTTTGTAAGGAAAATATTAGTTAGGTATAAAGTAACTAAATAATAAGATTTTATTGCATGATTTTGTATTTGTTTAAAGGGTTTTGTTATTATTGTTAATTAATATATTATTTATAATAATAGTGTTGAATTAAATGTAGCAATAGGCATTTAATTTGATGATTTTTAATGTATTGATAAATAATTTAATATAATAAATTCAAGATGTACTCAGTTCAATAAAATTTAAAAAATGACATTCAACAAAAATTTAAAAATCAAATTTTAATATTTTTAATTATTTTTTTATATTATATTACAACCTAATTTTATATAAAAAAATAACTTAATATAGTCTTTTTACAAACTTAATATAATAATTTTCAAAAAATATATTCATTAGAAAAATCTTAATTTGAAAACTAAAACGAATAATTTTTTTATAAACAACTAATTATTGTTCATTAATTAGTTTTATTGAATTTAGAAATATGGAATATTTGGAGCTTTCCTTGTCACAATCCTACCTTTTATTTTTTGTCCGTTCCTTTGTTAGTTTGGTTGTCTATATCAAAGAAAAGAGTGGATAGCTTGGAGTTGGTGATAAGGACACGTTTCAATCAAAACCTTTAATTTCAAAACTTTATAAATATATGAATACAAATTAAAAAAAAACTCTACATTTGTTTTTCTTACTTCAAATATCTAATAATTTGATATCATTTTAACCTTAGTTTTGCATTGGGTTAAATATTTATATGTAGCAACAAAAAATTATGTTCTTCATTTAAAAATTTTTTATAATTATGAAATATTATTTTATATATCATAAAACTTTGTTAATTTTTATAAATATAAAATAATTAAAATTTAGAAAAAATTATTCAAAACCAAAACAATACTAACTAACTTAATTCGTAATGGCCCAACAAGATCTAAACATGATCAAGAATTTACTTTGATATGTGATACCATATACGGTGGAAAATAATATGGAGAATAATAGACTTTGACAATTTCTTTTTCAAAAGAAAATCTATAATTAGTAATTAAAACGTGAACCGCACGCGTTGAGTGACAGTGGAAAAGTCCAAACGCTGGGGGACAGTTGCACAGTACATATCATGTCAGATATGTCTCCGGACTAATTATAGTGGGACCCACTTACTCAAAGTCACACCACCACCTTGTCAAGGCAGAAGTGGCTCGTGGTCTTCACTCTCCTTCATAGCGCGTCTGTTCTAGAATCTTTACCTTTTCTGCCCTTTGGTACATTGCCCTTTCCATCTATCTTTCCTTTATTATTTGTTTATTATTTTTCATCTGACATGCAAAAAATGAATATAATCAAACAATTAATTGGTAATATAATATTTAATGCAACTTATTAATAATAGGTTTATAGATATTTTAAAAAATTAGAAAATAAAAAATTTGAAAAAATATTTTTTGGATATCATTAAAAAAAATTTTTAGATATTTTTTCGTTAATAAAATTAAATATATATATATTATAGGTAGATATGTTTAAAAAATTTTAAACTGTCATTATGAATCTCTAATGATTTAGGCGTTAAAGTTGATTTGATATGTTAATACTTTTTTATATATATATTTGGTGGATAGGTACTTTTGACAATCAAAGGAACCATTGTGTTAGTAAGCTAAACATGTTTGAGAAATTAGTGAAATGGAGTGTGAAGCAATTACCGACACTGAACTTTCACTGGAGGAACCTGCGGAACTTCATTGGAGTACTAAGAAAGTGAAATATCACAATTTTCAAGTGAAAAGGAAATGCAACAGAAAATGTCTTATGGAGATTCAGTCCTAGGTGGTGGATATGGATCATACAATGTTATGGAAGAGGAGCCCAGCTGTGAGGATATGGAGACGGCGCCATATGAAGACCAACCCAATCCAGAGGAAACCACAGAGGCAGGTGAGTTTGTAATTATCCCGAGTGTAGATGAAAAGAAAAGAGTAAGGGAGAGAAGGGCCCTTTCGCTCATTATTAAAGTACTTGGGAAAACAGTAGCGTACAAATACTTAACACTGAAAATCAATCTACTATGGAAGCTACAAGACAGCCCATATATTGTAGATCTTGGCCAAGATAGTTTTCTTCTGAAATTTCAGAATAGTGAAAATTATAATTGTATTAAAGGGAGGTCCATGGTTCATAGGAGGGCACTTCATACCTAAAAAGATGGGAACTAAACTTTAGAGCTTCAGAGGCATCGTTCTCTTCAGTTGCGGTTTGGCTATGGTAGCTAGAAATGCCAGGGGAATATTTTGATCTTGAAATATTGAAGAAAATAGGCAGGCACATTGGTGATCTACTTAGAGTTGATGGACATAGGGAAAGGGGTAGGTACGCGAGGATATGCGTTCAAATAAGCCTGAAGAAACCGTTACCTAAATACATCATAGTTAAAGGAAAGAGGCAGGTGATTGTCTATGAAAGTATTGGCATGTTGTGTTTTTACTGTGGAAGGCTGCGACATCGTAAGATTTCTGTCCAGAAAATAAAGTCATATGTCATGCAATGCCTACAAGCAAGAAACTAGGGTCGCCACAAACAGTGGCAACAGATAAGTACGGTGGTGAGATCGAGGAAAAAGGGTTTGGGCCATGGATGGTAATAAAAGAAGACAACATAGCAAACAACCGATTAAGGATACCAAAGGTTCAACTGGTAATCAAGGGTCCGTAGTCTCGCCACAACATGATACAACACGTGATACTGGGAATAGTGTTCAACAGGAGAATCATAAAGCTAGGAATGAGCTACAAGAAAGAGATAAAAGAATGTTAGGAATAATGACTCAAATTTTATAAAATATTTATTTGAGATTAGTCAGATATTATTTGATGGATAAAATTATTTACAGAAAAAAATTTTAAGAGAAAAAAAATTTTTAATAGATAAGTTTAACTTGTAGAAGAAAAATTCTAAAAGAAAAAAGATTTTTAATAGGTAAATTTGTATGCTTATAAATGGGTGAAGTCTTTATAGGATTAAATATGAGAAAAATATATAAAAGAGTTGCAATGTTTTTATAGGATAAATACCCCATTGGACTAGAGGAGATTAACGTTCTTATGGGTATGTATGTTTGAGTGGACTAGAGAGAATGAGATTGTTTATATAAGTATGATGTATTGGTACATATGGATACGTATTTGTTTGTGTTGAAAGTGTGCACATGGGTATATGTTTGTTTAGGTTAAGAATACTTCATAGGACTAAAAAAGAATGATAGTGTTTATGGGTATTAATTGTGAGTGCTTGATATGGATTATATGTTTGTAATTATTTACAACTAGTGGATCTTTTCTCTCATTTGTGGATGTGAGTTGATTGGGTCAAATTACATTAAATTACTGTCTCTTGTGTGGTTGATTGATTATTTGATTTCGTTTTCGTTGATGTGATTGGATTGAAACTTTTTAGCTTAACAAGTGGTATCATAGTTGTGGTGATCCACAACAAGTGGTATCACAGCATGGTTCAAGCTATAAGAAAAGGTAAGTCCAAAAGAGCTTGATTCAAAAAAAAGTTCAAGTTCGTGTTTTGAAGATTAATTTGTGTGAAACGTGAAGACACACAAGAGAAGATGATTGTGAGACTTATATTACAAGTGGAGTTAAACATGTTTAGCATGAAGATAGATGATTTGATGAAATTTGAGTCAAGGTAGAGATTGTTAAGAATAATGACTCAAATCACATAAGAAATTTATTTGGATTAGCTAGATATTACTTGATGGATAAGAAGACTTGTAAAAAAAAATTATAACAGAAAAAATTTTTTTAATAGGTAAGTTTGCATGCTTATAAATAGGTGAAGTCTTTATAAGATTAGATATGAGAAAAATATATAAAAAAGTTGTAAGGCTTTATGGGATAGACATCCCATAGGATTAAAAGAGATTGATGTTTTTATGGGTATGTATATTTGAGTGGACTAAAAGAGAATGAGATTATCCACAGAGATATAATGCATGGGTGCATATGGTTATATGTTTATTTATGTTGAAAGAGTACAAATGGGTATGTGTTTGTTTAGGTTGAAAATACTCTATAAGACTAGAAGAGATTGAAAGTGTTTATGGTACTAACTGTGAGTGCTTGATATAGATTATATGTTTATAATTCTCTATAACTATTGGATCTTTTTTCTCATCTGTGGATGTAGGTCAATTGGGTCGAACTAAGTTAAATTGCTATCTCTTGTGTGGTTAATTGATTATTTGATTTCGCTTCAATTGATGTGATTGGATTGAGATTTTTTAGCCTAACAAAGAGGACAACACCCGAGGAAAGCCTAGCACTAAAATGGAAAGGCAAGGCAAGGTCAAAGAAACATGGATATTGCAACCTGTTAGTAAAATGGTGCCTGTAAATAACTTTGGTAAAGATAGGTCGATTATGAAAGTAAATGTGATAAAAGAGAATCGTTTTCACTCCCAAGTATAAGCCTTATCACTTTCAATTTGTTTCATGATAAGCTAACTGAACAAATAAGGATACTAAATAGGATAAAAATGGTAGATATTAACCCAATCATTTTTATGCAATCTAAAAAAAGTCTCATAACATACATACGTTGCATAGAAAATTAAAGGAAACATTATGTAAAAGTCTCTCTCAAGAGTTCAAGATACAATATCCTTGATCACAAGCAACACAGAGCAAAATCCAACTTATGTATCCTTCAATTGTAACCTGTCAAAAAAAAAATTAGGAACTAGCTTTCAACTAAAGGTCAGGAAGCTAGAGGATATGGTTTTCCATGAATTGGAGAAGAAGAAAGAAAAAATGCCAAAGTATGTTTGTGAACTAGTCCAACTTACAAACAATGGCAAGGGAACTTATGATTTCATAAGCAAGCAATTTTGCATGGCCCTACTCATCCTAAGGTTTTTATTTATGCTTGGAAAATCAACCATTTATTTAAAGAGCCCATACCCATACTTTACGAAATGTCCTAGAGAAAGGTTTAGAAAGTCAATATCCACTCATGATTAAAAAAAAAATAAAGCAAAAACGATGACAGAGAACCAACATGAATGGCCAATAGTGCTTTTACTAATCTACCTATAATCAACGTCACATTTGAAGAAATCAAGCTTAATTCCTTATCAAACTTCATCATGGACAAAAGAAAGGCTGAATCGACCCTTTTGGGTTTTGTTAATCCAAGAAGCTCAACTATCAGATCGTTCTTTGGAGATCATGATGAACAATACTTAACAGATGGCAATGAAAGTGAAGACCAACCTGAACATAAAATAGTAATGTGTCTGTGCTAGCTCTTTCATTCTACTAGAGAAAGAGATTCTCATTCATAAGGTCAAACGCATCCAAAAGTGAAGAGATTGGTATAAGGATAAAATTAAATGGAGGGCTTATTTGTTCCATAGTTTTAGAGGCTATTTGTAAGCTACCACAATCCTCAAACCTAAACAAACGTAAATTCTTTTAAAAAACTGTATGGGAGCTAAAAACCCAAAGTCTGTTTGTAAGACTCAAGAATTGGTAAATTTGTAAGGCCTTCAAATTATGATCATTATAGAAACAGGGTTTGTGGAGAGGATGTGTGACAAATTATTGATCGACTTCTCTTTGATGCTTAGAGAGACACAATTTTATAAGCTATATGGATAATATGGAGGTCCGATCTAGTTGAGCTCAATGACATCTATGCCATGAAATAGGAACTCCATGTGATGACGAGTGTAAGGTCTTCTAACCATACTTGGTTGTCATTTATTTATGCTAGGCTTAAGGTAAATAAAAGAATGTTATCGTAAGAAAATTTAAGAATTGTTGCAAATCATCATAATTTACCTTGGTTAATTTTAGGTGAATTTAATGAAATTCTAAAGTCAGAAGTTAAGAAAAAAGAAAAATCATCTACAAGGTCTATGTTTATCTTATAAACATAATTTTTCCCAAACAAAAATTGGAAAGGCATTACATAGTTTTATTTCTACATGGTTCAAATATTATGCTAATTGGTTGGAATATAGTATAGAGAAGGATGTCACTTTTTTATTTATGTTGTTATCTTTATAGATCGGATATTGAAAAGCAAGCAGGTGGTTATTGTTTTGTTTCAAATGGATTCACAAATTGATAAAAGAAAGAAAGATTTGAAATTCATGTTAGAGGTCCTAATAATGCTTATAACGAAGCTTGGAAATGTTGTCAAGATTTTTTAAATCAAAAGTAAAATATAGAATTTGCTTTTGCAAAGTAATCCGATCAAGCACTAAAACATTATTGAGGTTGTTAACTTTGACACTTGATTGCACTTGCTTTCTTTTATGTCAACGTTTGGTGTTTCTTGATAAAGATGAAATTGAAAATTTTCACAGTTAAGAAAAATTTCTTGAGTTTCTTAGATTTTTTACCAATCATAATGAAACTATAAAAAATGTTATCCTAGAGAATGCACCAAAAAATTCCAAAATGATAATGCATGATATTCAAAATGATTTGTTTGTGTCGTATCAATTGAGACTACCAATATTATTATGGAAGACCTTAAAGATAGATTATTTTTCATTTTGCTTAATTAATTTCATGATGTTTTAATCAAAAAACAAGTTGATATTGCTTTATGCTATGTAGTTCTAATTGGCATGTTATTGAACATTTTCTTGGTATAATCATATCAGTGATACAACTGTTTTGTTACTTATAGTAGCCATTGGAGCATTATACTTTAAGTATAATTTGAGTATGTCAAGGATTTGTGGGCAAGGTTATATGAAGTAAGCAACATGTAAGGTGAATTCAATAATTTAAAAACTTTGATCATGAAAGATAATGTGTCTGCTTATTATGTCTATTGTTTTGCTCATCAACTTTAATTGACACTTGTAATCATGATAAAGAATTATGTTCAAATTGCATTACTTTTCAACATCGAGACAAATGTAGTCAATATTGTTGGGGGTTCATGTTAACAAAATGAAGTCTTTTGAGAAAAGAAACTTGATAAAATTGTTGAGGCATTTCAAGTCGATGAACTTTCTTTAAGAATGGGTTTAAATTAAGAAACAAGTTTTTAACGAGCTGGAGATACACAATGGGGTTCACATTATAGGTATTTGATAAATTTGATCCTTATGTTTAGTTCCATTATTTATGTGCATGAAATTGTTGTAAAGGATGTGAATAGCTTAGAGCAAAAAGGTGGAACTTTTGTCTTATTAGATTCTATTTAATCTTTTGATTTTGCTTTTAACTTGCATTTGATGAAAAATATTTTGGAGATTACAAATAATTTTCCTTAGTATTACAAATGGGAGATCAAGATATTGTGAATGCAATAACATTAGTAAGAGTAGCGAAGTAATCACTACTAATGATGAAATATGATGAATGAAAATATTTGTAAAATGAGATTTCTTTATTTTGTGAAAAAATATTATTGTCATCCCAAATATGGATGATATGTTTGTAACTTGTGGAAGACCTTGATGCAAAGCTCAAACAATGAGAAATTTACATCATTATCAAGTTGAGTTGTTTTACATAATAATTGATATGTAACTTTAAGAGCTCAACAATCATTTTAATAATGTGAATATGGAATTGTTTCTTTGTGTGGCTTTTTTAAATCTTTGTGATTCTCTTGCAACTTTTAATAAGGAAAAGTTGATCTGTCTTGCTCAATTTCATCAAATCAAATTTTTTAATATTAATCACTAATTCTTGACAACTAACTTGAAACTTACATTGTTGATTTAAGATCTAATGATGAGTTTGCAAGCTTGAAAAGTATCAATGACCTTTCTATAAAACTTGTTAAGGCAAAGAAATATTTTATGTACTCATTGGTATACTTGTTAAATTAGCTTTGATTTTACCAATTTCAACTATATCGATTGAAAAAGTTTTTTCTATTACTAGAAATATAAAGAACTATTTGTGTAAATGAATGAGAGATTCTTGGATAAATGATTATTTGACTATATATATAGATAAAGATATATTTTGTAATATTGATAATGAAAAGATTTTACAATGCTTTCAAATTATGAAGACTCATAGAGAACAATCATAATATGGCATCTTTATGTATACACAGTAGATGCATTTTGGTTAACTTATATATATATATATATATATTCAATATTATATATTTTTTGCCCTTATTGAATATAAATATAAATTCGTTCCTATTCTTATGTAAAAAAAAATTTCCTCAGCTCAGGCTAAAGTCATTCTGATGACAAAAGATATGGTTTAACCATCTCAGCTTTTTACCATTTATTCATCATAACAGGAACCAAAGCTAATGATCTTTTGTGGATACCGTGGATAAAGTAAAAAAAGATATGGTCTATTGGAACAAAGACATTTTCGACAATGTGTTAAAAAAAAAAAAGCTACTTGCTCGTTGGGTAAGAATTAATAACTCCTTAGCATAGGATATAAATCAAATTCCTACTTGACCTACAAAGGAAACTTAGAAAAAAGTATAACAAAATCCTTAAGGGTGAAAAAGATTTGTAGGCCATTAAATCAAGGGTTAGCTGGCTTATTGATGGTGAGTGAAATAATCATTTTTTCCATGTCTCAACCATCAAAAGATAAAAGTTTAATAGACTTTTGGGTTTAGAAATTCAACAAGAGAAAGGTTATTGAACTAAGAGAGGTAGTAACAATGTAGAAAATCACTTTCAACACCTATTCAAAACCACCTATTTAGATAGCAACATCAAGGTTCATAATGGACCTAGGCAACTTGTCACAATTTTTAGTCATGGACAAACTAAGCTTTTTAAATCTATGTCTGAGTTGAAAATTTAAAAAACACAATGGTCCTTCAAAGATTTTAAGGCCCTAGGTCCTGATGGTTTACACATTTTTTTTTTATAAAAGTTGTTGGAACATTGTTAAAGGAAAGCTCTATGAAACCATTTGCAAGATCTTTTAGGCAGTAATGGTAAAAGAAGAACTAAATAGCACCTTGATCTTACTAATCCTTAAATGTAATAGCATATTATGCATTGAGCAATTTTGACCAATCAATTTTTGTGACATTCTTTATAGGATTGTATTTAAGATAATTGTATAAAAACTTGGCTACTTCTTAATAAGATCATATCTTTTTTCCAAACCAGTTTTGCCCTTAGTAGAAAAAGATGTGAAAATGTTATAATTATACAAGAATTGATACATGTAGTTAAGAGAAAAATAGATAGAATAGATTATATGGTAGTTAAGCTAGAACTTAATAAGGTTTATTATTCAATGAAATAGAGCTTCATCAGTAAAATCCTCACATTTTTTAACCTACCACAGCCTTAGATTTCACTTATAATGAGTTGCATATCTTTATCATCAATATCTATCTCAATGAATGGTGGATTGTTGAAAAAGTTCAACTATCCAGAGGTATAAGATAAAGGGGATCCCTTCTCTTGTACATGTTCATTACGCGTATGGAATTTTTTAGCTTAAGGATCTCCGAAGCTAGTAAAGACAAAAAGTGATTTCCATGTAGAGCTTTTTGTAATGGCTCAATCATTTTTCATATTATATTTGCTAATGACATCATGTTATTTAAGAGAGTTGATAAGGAAATAACAATGTCCATGAAGATTATGCTGACATCATGATATTGCTAACCTACTAGAGATATGAGAGATTAAAAATATGGGCAAACATTTAAGTTTCCTTCTCTATAAAGGTAAATTCAGTAAACATGATTACACCTTCATTATTGATAAGATAAGAGCTAGCTATTTGAATGGAAAGCCAATCTACTATCATTAGCAAATAGACTAACCCTAATAAACTCATCATGGAATCTATACTTGTATATTATATGCAATGTAAAGCCCTACCTACCAGTATTTGTAATAAGCTAAACATGATAACTAAAAGCTTTTTATGAGCAGACACTAAGTAGAAGAAGAAAATCCATTTGTTAAATTGGCAAAAAGTCATATGGTGCAAGAATGATGGTAGCTGGGTGTGAAAGAAACTAAACTCTAAAACCAAAACCATATGGCAAAACTAGTTTAACGATTCATCCATGAGAAAGACAGATTATGGGTCAAAACATTACAAACTAAATATCTCCAATAAGGAAACACCACCAAGATAAGCTCTACTATTTTGATAACTTGAAAAGCTATAAGAAAGGTTGGTGGGATTGTAGAGAAAGAAATGGGTTGGATAATTAGGGATGGCTTAACCACGGCATTTTGGCAAGATAATTAAACTGAGTTGAAATGTATAAGGTCTCTTATCCAAGGGCATTTGAACATCAATAAAGAGATTAAGTAGGCTATTTATTAGGCTACATCTAAAAGTGGAAAGTTTATCATTCAATTTAATTACGATATATTAAAAAAACCTCAACCAATCATAGAGAGATTAAGTAAGACTAGATTTGGAAACTTAGAACTCTTTCTAAGCTTTAATTCTTTATTTGGGAATGCATGCATGAGATCTTTCCAATGCGATCATTTTTTATCAATAGAGGGCTTAACATATAGGATAGGGGTAAGTAGATATCGGGTTAAACCAATTTGGTCAATCGAAATTAATGAAATATGGTCATTTCAATTTAGTCTAGTCGATTTTCGATTATAGTCGATTTTGGGAGTGATTAAATTGGTTAAATCGATCGGTTATCATTTTTCAAAATTGATAATCGAATTAACCGATCTTATAATAACTAAGGATAAATATGTATATTCCCCTTAAAAAAACCTTAAATTTAACTTACTTTTTTTAACCCACCCCACCTATATCGTGCTCATTTTTTGTTATTTGACTCTCTCTCAGTCTTTTGTATCTTTGCCTTCTTCTTAGTCTTTTGCTTGACTGTTTCTCTCTTAGTCTCTTGCTCCATCTAATTTACTGTGCAAGATTTACACAAGATCAGACAGTTGTAGAGATTTTCTTTTGTTGCATAAAACTTAAAACCATCATAAGTTCTTGAATCTTGATAACCTTTATTTTTTTTTTACCATAATACTATAACAGTTGCCAAGATAGGATAAATTTCTTCTTGCTTCTTGAAGCTAGTGAGGAGTAGGCAAAAGTTTTTTCATACATGTCCTTATTTAGAGCTATATTCTTTCTGTCTGGTCTAAGCTAAAGCATAAAAGCAAGAGGTGCCAACCTAAACCCTAGGGTGTGCCCATAAAAGGTCAAATTGAATTAAATAAAAGCCTCATTTTCTTTATTGGTGCTCTTCAGCACTTTTGGCAGAATGAAATAAAAGCCCCATTTTCTTTACTAGTCTTTTTAGCCTCTTTGGCAAACCTCAAATGTCTCGACTTGCTTCATTGGTTTGGGTATTCTTTTCTCTTTTGAGTGAGATCTCTTAGGAATTATAGTTCCCAGTAGTGATTGTCATCAAAGCATAAAATAAACTCTTGAAAAATACCATACTCCTCAAATTCCTCAAAATATATTTCCATTTTTTCATACCTTTTTAATTTTGACATAATTTTCAAAAATTTACTTTTTATTTATATTTAAAGTTATCATAATTTAAATTTAAATCAGTGAAATTAATAATATTTCATTTTTTTTATATAAATGAATTGAAATGTTGAATTTTTTAGTGACATAAATGCAACTACCACAATTCACAACAATTAATGATTAATATAGAGCTTATGAATCATTTAAATCAAACTTTGAATGGTTAAAAATTATAATCCCTACAAATTACTAGTAATATCCAAAGTCATTGAATTCTGAGTTGTCAATAATGGACATAATAAAGAGTTTTTGACTTCTTATTTCTTACCTATACTTTTTTGCCTTAAACATTGAATACTAAGTTATCATAAAAGCTAAAACAAGCAACTAATTAATTTAAATTGTGCTAGATACTTAAATTAAAGGCTAAAATAAATTAACCTAAACTATGCTAGATACTTAAATTGTTCGTTGATAAAACAAGCAATTAATATATAGTTTGATCAACATAGTATTTCATTATTTGAATATCTAATGTGTTTAATAATTGTGTGACCACTACTTTATTATTGTTTCATTATTTGAATATAGTTTTATTTTTATTATTATTTGAATATAATTTAATTATTTATTTTTTATTGTTTGGATATAATTTGATCACTTGTTTTTTTTTTTTTTTTGAAGATGTCAAATGAAGTGAATGATATGACTTTGAATTTTACACTTAATCAAATACAATCAGCCTCTCAATTTTTTGCACATAATGAAGTAATAAAAAGTGAAACTGTAAATTCTAAATTGATGATATGAGCATCTAAGCCATGGTCAGATGTATAGGATCATTTTACTAAATTTGTTAACAATGAAGGTAATTGTAAAGTTAGGTGTAATTATTGTGATATAGAATTTTTTGCTTATCCTAAAAAGAATGGAACCACTGCTTTAAAGAATCATATGAATTCTTGTAAAAAGCTTTCTCGTGTTAGTGGGGATGATGGTACTCAAATGGAATCTGTGTTGCTATCAGGAGGAGCGAAATCTTTAGGCACATTGAAATTTAATTAAGATGCTATTAGAAAAGGTATAGCTAAAATGATCATTTTAAATGAGTTATACTTTAGCTTTATGGAGTCAGAAGGATTTAAGTATTGCATATCAGTTGCATGTTTTAGATTTTTTGTACCATCACGATCGACAGTTGCTAGGGATTATTATCAACTTTATATTGATGAAAAGATTCATTTGAAGCAATTCATGAAATCATTTGAAGCAATTCATGAAATCATCTTCTACAAGAGTATCTCTTACCATTGACATATAAACCTCATTACAAATGGTCAATTATATATGTTTTACGGCTCATTTCATAGACAAATATTGGAAACTAAATAAAAAGATATTAAATTTTTATCCCATTTCTAATCACAAAAGTGAAGTTATTGGTAAGACGGTTGAAAAACGTTAGTGTGATTGGGGGATTGATAAGATTTTTAATGTTACACTTGATAATGCTAGTTCTAATGATGTTGTAATTGCATATTTGAGAAAAAATTTTAACAATGTTGGAACTAGTATTTTGGGAGGTAAATATCTTCATTTGAGATGCATTGCACGTACTGTTAATCTTATTGTTTGTGATGGATTGAAGGAAATGAATGAAACAATTGCTCGTGTTAGAGAGGCAATAAGATATGTGAGACAATCACCTTCTAGGTTAGCTAAGTTTAAAGAATGTGTTGTGAATGAATATATTTAGAGTAAAAGTTTATTCTGTTTGAAAGTTAGCATTAGATGGAATTCTACTTATTTGATGGTGGATGCAACTTAAAAGTTTGAAAAGACATTTGATACATTTGATGATGTTGATCCTTATTATAGAGATGAGCTTTTGATAGGAGATTTGGTGCCCGATCAAAATGATTAGGTAATTGTTAGAAAGTTTTATCTTTTTTTACAACAATTTTATGATTTCATCGTGAAAGTTTCAGGTACTTTTTATGTCACATCTAATACTTTTCTTGATGATATATATGATATTTATTTCACTTTGCGAGAATGGCAATTAAATCCTGATGTTGAGTTGAATCCAATGGCAAAGAAAATGAAGGATAAATATGATAAGTATTGGAGAAATATAAAAAAGATGAATATGTTGGTTTATATTGCTTCTCTTCTTGATCCTTAAAAAAAGTTTTCTTTTATTGAATATTACTTCATGAAAATGTTTTCTTCTGATGAAGCTTCATTGATGATTAAAAAAGTATAACCAATAATAGAAGACTTGTTTAATGAATACAAAAAAAATGTTAGAACCTCAATCTGAGCAAGTTGGTGAAAGTAGTCAAGTAAGCCAAATATCACAGCCCACCGATGATGAAAGTGGAAATGGAATGACAAAAAAGAAGCAAAGCTTTAAGTCAAAGTACAAGAGGTATATGATTGAGCATGGCAAAGATGAACATAAATCAAAATTGCCTAAATATTTGAGTGAGAAGCTTGATGATGATAGTGATGACTTTGATGTTTTAACTTAGTGAAAACTGAATAGCCATAGGTTTCTTATCATTTCCCATCTAGCTCGTGATGTATTGGCGATTCCTATATCCACAGTTGCTTCTGAATCTGCTTTTAGCACTAGTGGTCGTGTACTTGATGCATATAGAAGCTTTTTAACTCCTAAAATTATGCAAGCCCTTATTTGTGCTCAAGATTGGTTACGTAGATCTTTTAATCTTGATTCATTTCAACCTGAAGATGATTTGACACAGCTTGACAAAATGGATTTGGGTAACATTTTATTTATATCATCATTTATTTTTTAAGTATTATTATTTTTTATTTGTTTAAAGCTTATTTTTGTTATTTTTTGTTTATATTTTTAGATTTTTCAAAAATTGCTTTAGATCCAGTAATTGATTAAGAAAAAGGTGCATAAAGCATTTGAGGTAATTTCATTATTAATTTCTATGAATATTTGCATTTAGAAAATATTTATTTTATTCTTTGACAAATAATTAAGGTTTTGATCTCTTTAACATCTTAGGAAATAATGAAGGATGTGCACTGAAGCTATGGGGTTCATGTATGAAGAATGTTGTTAGAACTTGGAATGTTATTTAATTAGCTTGTTTTATGTTTTTTATGAACTTTTATATCTATTTGCCAACGCGGAGTGTCTTTAGTTTGTTTATGTTTTGTATGAGCTATTAGCTCAATTTGCCGACTTAAAATATCTTTTATGTTTTGCATCAAAGTTATGAAAACTATATTTACTTGATTTGCATTTTTAAGTTGGCATGTTGACCCTTGAAAACTTGTTTATGTGTTGAAATGACAATTATTAGGTATTGATGGCTTTGTTTTTTATTTGATATATGTTAGAGTAATACTTTTTAAAACTTATTGTTTAATTTATTTTGATTAAACAAGTTTAAATGAGTATTTATTTATCTTTTTTCTTGCAAAATATTGTAGAAATTATTAAATTCTTTAGTGATTTAGTTTGAATGGTATGTGAATTTAAGTTTATTGGATTGAATTTGTAGCTAAATAATTATTCAAAATAAGAAAAAATGATAAAAAAAAATTCGGTTATTTAATCGAATTAATCGAACCGAACCGATTTTTGGTCGGTTCAATTAAATCGATTATTTAAAATTTTATTGGTCGGTTCGGTTACTGGTAGAATAAAAATCGATTAATTCGGTTATTAATTTTTTTAGATCGAACTGACCAAATTGATCGACTACTCACCTCTAAATTATAGGATATATAAGAGGGATTAACATATAGGATGTATGCATGTGCCTTTTGTAATCAACATTTAGAGGATATCAAACATATTTTCATGGAGTGTCGGTGGATCAGGAACATTTGGAATGGTTTGAGAGAAGTAGGACACCTTGTTACCACCCCTGATCTAGATGTGGGAACTTGGGTTAGAGAAATGCATCATGCAAACATGGATTTTGCCATAATGGGATCCTTTGGGACTTGAAATTCATACTTTATGGGAAATTTGGAAGGAATGAAATAATATAATTTTTAAAGGCACTATGAGCAAAACAAACATTATTTGGAAAGTGTCCGAGAGTGCAGGAAAGTACTTTGCCATGAATCAAAAAGATGTTAGGATCACTTCTAACTCTTTTGTTCCCATCTGATGGGTTTCTGCAAGAGTCCGTTGGTGTAAGTTAAATACTAATAGGTCTTCTTTCGGGAATCCTAGTAAAGCTGATGCTAACGTCCTTATTTAAGATCATAATGAGAAGTGGATTGGGGATCTTTTAGATTTATTGGTTTCGGAACCAATATCCTAGCCGAGACATGGGCATGTAAGGATGGCTTACTCTTAGTCAAGAACCTTAACATCCAAAACCTTGAAATTTAACTTGATGCTTCTGTTATCATCTCTATGGTTAAAAGTCAGAGTTTGCTTAACCCTATGTTTCAACTTCTTATCTTTAATTGCGACAGCTCCTGAAGGAGCTTGGTAACCAGAAGGTTCTCTATGTCTTTAGGGAGAGCAATAAATGTGCGAATGCTCTTGTTGTGTTTAGTAGTTAAGTTTGTAATAGTTTAATTGGCAATGAAGCCACTTTGTTACTTTTGTGAAACCTCCTAACTTTGTTAAAGACTTGTTTTATGTTGATGCAACGGACACTTTTATGTACCGTATGATGTTTTAATATTTCTTTATTTTAATACCTTTAACTTTATCAACTCATGCATGTCCTTTTCTTTTTATGTTGTTTTGTTTTGGTTGGAGATTTCTATATGACCTTTATGCATTGAAAGGAAAATATTTTTTTGGAGAATAACTTTAACAGATGCTAGTGCCTTGCTTTTGATTTTTTTTTTTTTAAATTTCTTTTAACATTTACTATCCATTAGGCATTAGCTATGGTGACTAAGGTGAGATAAATATAGCAAATAAACAATATTTTTATAACTAAGTATTTTGCGGACAAATTTCCTAAATATTTTTTAAGATTATTGCACTAAGTAATATCTTCAATTAATGAGTTGAAAATAATTATAAAAATTGTCAACTCTTATATTTCATGCTAGTACCTTAACAAATGTTTTCAAAATACTCTAGAAGTGTTTATAAGTTGAATTGGATAGGAGTCGATTGGCACCTCAAAATGCTCGTCTATGACCTTATCCAATTTGCCTATTAAAATTCATTTAATTTAAATTTATTTATTAAAATATTAAACTACTTTTATTTTAATATTTTAATAATTTTAAATATATATTTAAATTAACATAAATAATATTAATTATTTTATGAATTGAATCAACCCAAACTTAAAAATTCGACTCTATTTGTATAAAAAAATGATTTCCAAAAATAAATTTTACATTTTTTATATTTGTTTAACAAAAAATTGACTAATCAATGAAAAATTATTTATTGGTCAATAGAAAATGAAGCTAATTTTCTGAAAATTATTTCTTATTTAAAAAAAAAAGATAATTTTCGAAAACGAATTGTTTATGAGTAGGACCATATATCAAACTTATAAGCATAGTTTAATTTAAGTTTGACCTTAAAAATGATTTTTTAAGCTTGGACTTAATTTGATTCGTTCTAAAATATTATTTTATTAACAAAAATATTCTATTTAATTTTAATTAAGAAATTATTATTTTTTAAATATTAAAAGTCTTTTAATATTTTAATTTTAATTTTTTTTTAGTTTTAATCAAGCTGAACTTTGGATATGATTGTTTAAACTCGAAATTAATTTGATTTGGCTCAAAATAATATTATATTAATAAAAAGTAATTTTATTTTATTTAAATTAAAAATCAAAATATTAATATTAATATTTAAAGGTTGCTAATATTTTAATTTGAAATATTTACATTTTGTATATTATTAAACATAAATATTTTTAATATTTCAATAATAAATATTATCATATTATTATTTTAGTACTAAATAATAAATTTTATATAGTAAATGATTTCTTATTTGTTTAATATAATAATATTATTTTACTATTATGACTATTTTAAATCATTTTTTAATATTTTTAATTTAAAATATATTATTTCCATATTCTATTGACAAATGTATTTATATTACTATTTTAATAATAAATAAAATAAATAATACTTTAATTATAAATTAATAATAAACATTTTCAATATAAAATATATCTATTTTAATAGTAAATATTTTTATTATTTAAATAATAACTAATAATATTAAAATATTATTATACTAATAGAAACAATTTTTCAAGAAAAGTAATTCTATTTTAAATATTTTAAAATATTAATACAAATAATAATTTAATAATTTAATATTAAATATTATTATTAAAATAAATAATAAATTTAATAATAAATGATTTCAATATTTTAATAATATATAATTTCGAATATTTTAATATTTATGTTAATATTATTTAAATGAAAAGCATTTTTTTGTGTAGGCTCATTATGATTATTGTAGATTTATTATGTCTAAGAATAATATTAACTATTTTGTAAACCTAAAAACTATTTTATTTAGATAAAATCTTACCATTTATATTATTGTAGACATGCTTTGTAACTTTTGTAAGATTATTTTTTGTGTAAGAATAATATATAAATTATTTTATTATATTTTAAATTTGTAAGATTTTATTACAATGATTTTATTGTGTTGTATTTTTTAATTATGAACTATTATTTTATATTTATAACATTTATTATTATTATTATGGATAAATGTAAAAATATTAAATTTAAAAAAAAAATCTATCTTTTAAAATTTATTTTCAAAAAATTATTTTCAATAAAACAAACAAGCTGCATGTCCAAAATTGGTTCAAACCAGGCCGAGCTGGCATTTGTTGGGCAATGATGATTTTAACTTTGGATGATGGAAAAGAGTTACGAGACAAACAAATTTCAAAGGATTAATTTCCATAAAAAGGAAGTGTTATTCACAAATACAAGTGAAATATAGTAAAATAATGGAATTCCAACGGCAAATGGACATTGGATTGAATTATTTTGGTGGAATAATTGATTTTTTGCCATAAATAAACTAAAGTCATCTTTATGGTTATATTGTTTTTCCATGTTAGAACCAATCAAGGGTAGACTTTTTTACTCCTCTGATTATGAAACCAACCTAAACTTTTTTCTTGTGAGAAAATTATCTCATTTTAAGATTATAATATATCTAAGATTTCAACAAAAAAAATAATATTAAATTTCCATATTTTCTATCAAAGAAATTATTAGCAGTCGAAATTAAACCTAACTCTTCGAAAAAAGGTGTATGACTCTTATCGGTTCAATTAAATCCCATTTGTTTGAACAATATTCAATGAATTAATTATTGTTTGCTTTCCAAAAGCAACTTCTCGCTCCGATATCTCACGATAAATTCATGATTGACATGATAAAAAATCAGTGTTTTCAACTTTCACGTGATATTTTAAGTACCACATTTTTTTGTTTTTCCATTCTTCCGTTGAAATGGCAGGTTCCGTAATACTAACCAACATCTAGGGTCAAACTTCCTGGGCCCCCCTCAGAAAAAAAAGGCTGTCGCTTCTTTAGGATTGAGAAAAATATCGCTTTCCTAGTTCTTTCCCCCTACTGCTCACCCTTACCTTCATCTTTATTATTACCGTTCGATCAAAATCCGAGAAAAAATATTTTTAATCGACGGTTTGAAAGAAAACTGGAAGTGAAATAGCCTCTCATTCCGCGCCGGCTAAGTGGGGTCATCTTTTCCACTGTATTTGTAATAAGCCATAATGGTTATCACTGGACTTATAGTTTTCAATAAGCGCTCATCTGATAAGCACGTTGACTTATCATCTTCTTTACATAGTCTCCTCTTTCCTATAAAAAATCACCACTTCTACAAGCATCTAAGTTGGGTAATATATGAAAGGAATATAATTTTCTAGACAAGAAAGACAATCTCTGGCAGCCTGGTTTTTTTTAATGGAAGGGTTATTTTTTTAACCCAGAGAGAGGAAGCTTGTTCTTTTTTCTTTCTTTGTCTGAAAATGGATCTTTTCAAAGTATAAGGTAAGTTTCTAAAAAAATCTTGTGTTTTTTTATTCTCCTATTTTGCTTTAACATGTTTTTTTATTAATTTTTTTACTTTAATTTTTATTGTGAAAAATTGCATCTTGCATTTCTGGTATAAGAGTTATGTGTTTTTTCGTTTTTTGTCTCTTTGATTAAAAAAAACCCTAGAATTTACCTCTTTCTTGTTTATTTCAAAGTTTTCTTTTAGAGCTGAAGATGGTTGAATGAACTAGTTTCATGTGAAAATTTTAACTTTTAGGTTTTTTTTTTTTTTTTTTTTGAATTTTATGGGATTTTAAAGGTGTTTTTGACTGATACTTTTTTGTATTTTTTGGAATTCTTTTGCAGATCAAGTGTTTATATTTGGTGATTTTTGTTTCATCGTTGGAAATTGAAGACGGGGCGGCTACGATGTCATCTCTCAGTAGAGAGCTTGTGTTCTTGATCTTACAGTTTCTAGATGAGGAAAAGTTTAAAGAGACTGTTCACAAGTAAGTTTTTTTTTTTAAAGGGAAAATAGCATGTTAATTTTATTAGTTTTTAAAACTTACTGAGATTTAGAATTTGTTGTTAACTGATAAATTGAAATGTAATGATTTCTGCTTATAAATGGTTTTTATTATTTGAATTTAAATAGGCTTGAACAGGAATCTGGGTTTTTCTTTAATATGAAATATTTTGAGGATGAGGTGCATAATGGAAATTGGGATGAGGTTGAAAAATACCTCTCTGGTTTCACCAAGGTAGATGATAATCGATATTCCATGAAAATCTTTTTCGAGATAAGAAAGCAGAAATATCTTGAGGCATTGGATAAGTAAGCTTTTGCATACTTTTCAATTTTGATTTGTTTTTATTAATCATTGAAAATTTGTAAAGTTTCACTAATTCAGTGACAATTGGAATAAATCTTATTTAGGCATGATCGGTCCAAGGCTGTGGAGATATTAGTAAAGGATTTGAAAGTTTTTGCTACATTTAATGAGGAACTTTTTAAGGAAATCACTCAGCTTTTGACGTTGGAGAATTTCAGGTATGGGGCTTTTGTTTAATTGTTCAAGTCTTGATGTAAAATAAATAACAGTGAATGTACTGAAGACTGCATTACTTTCATAACAGAGAGAATGAACAGTTGTCAAAATATGGAGATACAAAGTCTGCTAGAGCAATCATGTTAGTTGAACTCAAGAAGCTTATCGAAGCAAATCCTTTATTCCGTGACAAATTGCAGTTCCCTAACCTTAAAAATTCAAGGTTACGCACTCTCATTAATCAGAGGTAATTTTTCTTCTATTGTTAGATCTTTATCATCGATGTGTTAGCTGCTTTGAAGAGATTGGGGGGTGGGGGGAGGGGAACTTCTAGTTTTCATGTAAATTTTATTTATGCAATGAACTCACATATATGGCATGACATTTAAGGTTAGTTTTTTATTGCCTCAGCTTTTGCATTTAAACTTTTTACCTTTTTTTGAGGGGGGGTGGGGAAGGTGGGGGGCCTTCTATTTTGCAATTTACATTTTACTTATGCAATTAATTCACACGTATGGCATGTCATTCAAATTACTTTCCTATTGCCTGTGCTTTTATTGCTGTTCTCTCAAAAAAAGTCAAACTTTTATTGCTGCTCTTCTTGAGTTCTTAGTTCTTACTGGCACTGATGTTTTTAATAAGGCCAAGTTATTATAGTTGTGGCTTTAGGGGACAGCTGATTTCTTGTGCGATTACAGCTTGAATTGGCAGCATCAACTTTGTAAAAACCCCAGGCCAAATCCGGATATAAAAACTCTCTTTGTGGATCACTCATGTGGACAGCCAAATGGTGCACGAGCACCATCACCTGCCAACAATCCACTTCTTGGATCCTTACCGAAAGCTGGAGGATTTCCTTCCTTAGGTGCTCATGGGGTGGGTATCCATATTAGATAGTAGCATAAAAGTACCTCTTTCACTGTCGAAATCCTTCTCTTAATGTTCTCGATTTACATCTTCAGCCTTTTCAACCTACGGCAGCACCAGTGCCAGCACCCCTTGCAGGTTGGATGTCTAATCCTTCAACTATAACTCATCCAGCAGTTTCTGGTGGAGCTATTGGTCTTGGTGCTTCTTCAATACCAGGTAGTTTTTTCTTCCTCTTTTGTTTTCTTCTGTTGTCACTTCCTCTCTAGGTTTCCTTTCTAGCATGATGCTGATATCATTCCTCCTCCTAGTTCTTTTCTTTTAACTTTAGGCATGTTTCATTGTTGACTTGTAGCTGCATTGAAGCATCCAAGGACTCCTCCAACTAATCCGTCTGTAGACTACCCATCTGGGGACTCTGATCATGTTTCCAAAAGGACAAGGCCCATGGGGATTTCTGATGAGGTACCCTGGTTTTACTTTAATAAATTTAATTGATATGCATTCTAGCTGCTGGCTTAGGTGTCTGGTGATTAAAGTCGTGTTTCTTTCTGCCTAGGTTAATATACTGATCTTTGCTCACTTTGTGCAGGTAAATCTTCCTGTCAATGTGCTGCCGGTAACATTTCCTGGCCATGGTCACAGTCAAACTTTCAATGCACCTGATGATCTGCCGAAGGCTGTTGCAAGAACTCTGAATCAGGGTTCATCTCCTATGAGCATGGATTTCCATCCTGTTCAACAGACTCTACTTCTAGGTCTGCTATATTTCTGCCTTTTGTTATTTATATTTGCATCTGTTTTCCTGCTTTTAGCTGGCTGGTGTTTCTATCATGGGTAATCGAATTCTGAGTATTCTGAATATGATGAATTAGTTGGTACCAATGTTGGAGACATAGCATTGTGGGAAGTTGGCTCTCGGGAGCGGCTTGTTTCAAAGAACTTTAAAGTTTGGGATCTTAGTACTTGTTCATTGCCTCTTCAGGTTTGTGCCTTAAAGTGTTGTTTAGTGTACTTGCTAATTAGACATACTAAACATGACTTATATTCTTGAATTCAGGCTGCTCTAGTCAAAGATCCTGCTGTCTCTGTAAATCGTGTAATTTGGAGCCCTGATGGTTCTTTGTTTGGTGAGATTGAATCCGTTAAAATTAGTTTATGTTTAATCTGCTAGAACCTATATGTATATCTCTAGGTAGTGTGGGAACATTGATTGACATGTCATACCTGTTCGGAAAACAGGAGTTGCTTACTCAAGGCACATTGTGCAAGTATATTCTTACAATGGTGGTGATGAGGTTCGACATCATCTGCAGGTATTAGAGCTAGTTATCTTGGATATTTTAGTCCTCTTGCTGAGTTTGAGTTGCCTGACTGAAATTGTTTATTTTGAAATTTCTGGTCTAGATTGATGCTCATGTTGGTGGAGTAAACGATATTGCATTCTCTCATCCGAATAAGCAACTTTGTGTAATAACTTGTGGTGATGACAAGACGATTAAGGTTTGTTTATCAGTTTACATGGTTGATAATTATTCTTGGACAAAAATCTAATTTCATGTTGTAATTTTAGGTGTGGGATGCTACCAATGGTATAAAGCAGTATACCTTTGAAGGTCATGAGGCTTCTGTTTATTCTGTCTGCCCTCATTACAAGGAAAGTATTCAGGTAAGGATATTGCTTTATTACTTTAGATGTCTTGCGCTCTTCACATTTGTACCATGGGCATGTACCTATGTCCATTCTTTTGCCTGATATGCCTCCTTTTGACTTTTTCTGCCTCAGTTTATCTTTTCAACAGCTCTAGATGGAAAGATAAAGGCATGGTTGTATGATAATATGGGATCACGGGTTGATTATGAAGCTCCTGGTCGTTGGTGCACAACCATGGCCTACAGTGCTGATGGTACAAGGTTAGTTTGCTTACAACATAACTCATATATTAATCTTCCGCTAATTGTCTATAATTATCAGGATAAAGGAAGTTGTGTTTCATTTTTCTACTTGCCTTTTTGGTTTGGTGGCTGTATATTGTAGGCTATTTTCCTGTGGCACCAGTAAAGATGGGGAGTCATTTATTGTAGAATGGAATGAAAGTGAAGGGGTTGTGAAGAGGACCTATCAAGGATTCCGCAAACGTTCTTTAGGTGTTGTGCAGTTTGACACAACTAAGAATAGGTATTTGGCTGCTGGTGATGATTTCTCTATCAAATTCTGGGATATGGACAATGTTCAACCTTTAACCAGTTTTGATGCTGATGGAGGCCTTCCAGTAAGTTCATTATGTTCAATTAAGTTTTATACCATTGGAAGATAGTAGCTACTTACATTTGTCCTTTCCTAATTCCTAGGCAAGCCCACGCATCCGCTTTAACAAGGATGGCTCTCTCTTGGCTGTTTCCACCAATGATAATGGGATTAAGATTTTGGCCAATTCAGATGGTATTCGATTGTTGCGCACTTTGGAGAATCTTTCTTATGATGCCTCAAGAACACCTGAAGGCCCCAAGGCAGTATTATTACCTCATTTAATTTCATTAGTGGATTAGAATTTGCTATAGTGGTTTTAATATCTTAATTAAATCTTCTCTTATTATGTGTTGTTTTCTTCAGCCTACAATAAATCCAATCTCAGCTACAGCAACAGCTGCCGCTGCTACTAGTGCTGGACTTGCGGACAGAAGTGCCTCTGTGGTTGCTATTGCTGGAATGGTCGGTTAGACATTTTTTTCTTTTACAACCAACATCAAAATTTTATACCACCAGCACTTCACAATTTTGTGTTATGTCGTCATTGTTTTTCCTTTGAGTAGCGTAGCTTGTGTGCATGACTTTGTGGTTTCTCCTTTATGTCTTCTTTCAGAATGGTGATGTCAGGAGTTTGGGGGATGTGAAACCCAGAATAACAGAAGAATCCAGTGATAAATCAAAGATTTGGAAGCTCACTGAAATCAGTGAGCCATCTCAATGCCGATCCTTGAGGCTTCCTGAAAGCTTGAGGGTGACCAAGGTATAGAAATTTTCACATACCTTAGTGCATCACAGATTTTCTAACATGCTGGTATGCTGACTACTTGATAACATTTGTGGCCCAGCCAAGTAATTGTTTTATTTTTTTTGCATCTTTTTCAGTGCCACTGTTCTTTGGCCAATTGGTGGTATTCCCTGATTCTGCTTTATCTACTTTTCTCTTTCATGCATCCAGAGGTTGGCAGGGTCCAATTGAATTATAAATAAACTTAAGCAATACCTATTAATTCAGAGGTGCAATATCAATTAGTTCTCAATTATTGATTTCAGTTAATTAGCATCCTCAGAAAAAACCCCAAAATATTTATAATTTGACAAATTTGTTTTATCTAATAGTTACCATTTTCAAACTATCTCATATATCAAGAACAAAAAATCCAAGTCTTCTCGCTTCTATCTTTTGTTGGATCTAAGAATTTGACTATTTTAAGATATCATTGCTTTGCTGAGAAGTTTCATGCTCTAAATTGTTTCTCCACTAAAGTTAACAGTGCAGGATTGTGATTAACAGTTGTGTTAGTCTGTTAAGGAAAAGAGTAGAGAATGAAATGAAATGCACTTCTGAGAGAGGAGCAAAACATGCAAACAAATGTATCATCTTTGGTGCATGAAAAATTGTGTAATTGCATCCAGCTTGATAATATGAACGTATGATATTGGTTCCTACTATCTTAAGTCCGGAATTGCTGATGCAACTTTTAAGTAATTGTTGGGTGAGTTGATTAATCTAATTTAGGTCAGCTAAATGCTACATAAGGTTACCTAGTCCTAGGAGATTTAAAAGAAGATGGACGCCACAATTGTTTGAAAATGATTATCCTATAACTAAGATGGTGATTTAAAGTTCTATTGCAGACCTTGGTTTGATGGAAACATCACAATGAGATTTAATTCAAAATGAAGCAGTTTGCTGGAGTAAATTTAAGTGAACTAACACATTTGGTTAGAAACAAGAGGCATTATTCTGCTTCCCTTTACAAGATGTGTCTAATTTTGAAGAAAGAAAGTCAAATTATTGAATAAATGCCCTTGATATTGCATAAAATGTGCAGTGTTCAGGACTTGTATACTGTTGCTCTCCTGTTTCTATTTTCTATAGTTATCCCTATCAAAATTACCCTTTGAAAATCTAGCCTTGCAATTTTTTTTTTATTTTTTTTATTGTATTTGCCTATTTGGTTCCATTCACTTTGATAAAGAGCAACTCTATTCCCGAAATTGGATTCATCTTGATTCATCTCCTTTAGTTGGGTCCTATCTTATCAGCTTTTTCTGTGATTGTTACAGATATCAAGGTTAATCTTCACAAATTCAGGTAATGTTATTTTGGCATTAGCATCAAATGCTATTCACTTGCTTTGGAAGTGGCAGCGAAGTGATCGTAATTCAAATGGCAAGGTACAAGTACATCAAAATGATTTCCACTCATCATTTGTGAACTTTTTTTCTTAATAAAAGAATACTTTGTAATGACTTGTATTGTAATTTTTTTATTGTCGCTTCATTCTCTAGGCAACTGCAAGTGTACCACCTCAGTTGTGGCAACCATCAAGTGGCATTCTTATGACAAATGATGTTGCTGATACAAATCCTGAAGAGGCTGTACCATGTTTTGCTTTATCCAAGAATGATTCTTATGTAATGTCAGCATCTGGAGGAAAGATTTCATTGTTTAATATGATGACATTTAAGGTAACCCATGAAAGCTGAATACCTTTTCTTTCTTTATTTTTTCTGTCCCATTTAGAGTTGGGAGCAAGAAAGATTTTCCTCTCTCTCTCTCTCTCTCTCCATTTGTCAATGATTTGAATAAGCATATAATATTTTTATGGACACATGCAGACAATGGCAACTTTCATGCCACCACCACCAGCAGCGACTTTTCTTGCATTCCACCCACAAGATAACAATATTATTGCCATCGGCATGGACGATTCAACAATTCAGATATATAATGTCCGTGTGGATGAGGTATGATGCATCTCATGGAGGATTACGTATCTAACTCTTGTTTGAAGAAGTACCACTCCTTATTTATTTACCATTTTCATCATCTAGGTGAAGAGTAAACTTAAAGGCCACTCCAAAAGAATAACTGGCCTTGCCTTCTCTCATGTACTGAATGTGCTTGTCTCATCAGGAGCGGATTCTCAGGTATTCCTTTTTCTTTTTTACATGCATGCTTTGATGAATAAGCTTCCTCTGAGAGTATTAGCTGGTTTACTTGATTTATTTCCTCCAATAAATCTTCTTAATATTGTCTTTGTTTTATCTGCTCCCTAACAATTCATTGTCTAGTGCTGCAAATTTTCAAAATTTCTGAGCTTTTACAAATAATCTCAGGATAACAAAATCTTGTCTGCTTTCTTCATAGGAAGAATTTAGTGTTGCTTCTGGAATTCTTAGCTAATTAATCAATCAATCTCATAAATTGAAGAATTATCATCAATGAAAATTTTTTCTTTTGGTTCATTGATCACATTACCATTCTTTCTCCAGCTTTGTGTATGGAACACTGATGGATGGGAAAAGCAGAAGGCTAGATTCTTGCAGGTTCCAGCTGGGAGGACACCAATAGCACAGTCAGACACACGTGTTCAATTCCATCAAGACCAGATACATTTTCTTGTTGTACATGAGACTCAGCTTGCCATATTTGAAACAACAAAGTTAGAATGTGTGAAGCAGGTACCTCTGTTGTGATGTGGTTGATTTGTTGTGGAATAACATTCTCTTGTGATGTTCTAATATTCTTCTTCTCTGGTTTAGTGGGTCCCTCGTGAATCTTCTGCTCCAATAACTCATGCGACATTCTCATGTGATAGCCAACTGGTGTATGCCAGCTTTTTAGATGCAACTGTTTTTGTGTTTACTGCTGTGAACCTTAGACTACATTGTCGTATAAATCCTTCTGCTTATCTTCCTGCCAGTGTCAGGTATTTTCGCTATCTTCTTGACTCTGGAATTTGGATTTTGCCTGGCTAGGTGGTCTTATAACTTGGGTTCAAGCAAAAATTTTGGGTACAAATGATTCCATGACATGCTCATTTTGATGCGCTGAATTCGCACGTAGTTTTAAATTACAAAAAAATACTGTTGGAAGAGAAGTATGAATACATATTCTAGTTACAAGCTCCATTCTATTAGATTGTCTTAATGTCTTTTGTTCTCTCTGTCTCTCACTGGTGTTATTGATACAGTAAATGACATAATAAGTCAATTCTGATTGTAATTCATGTGCAATTTTATTTGCGTCTCAGTATTACTAGTTATCATTTGAATTTAGAATGGCCACTACACTATCCATCTGGGATAACCGTTCTTATTTAAAAATGGTCTTTTCCTGTGTGTTGCAGTTCCAATGTTCACCCACTTGTAATTGCTGCACATCCATCAGAGCCAAATGAGTTTGCATTGGGACTCTCAGATGGTGGGGTTCATGTCCTTGAGCCCCTTGAATCTGAAAACAAATGGGGTGTGCCTCCACCAGTTGAAAATGGGTCAGCCAGCAGTGTCGCAGCAGCACCTTCAGTTGGAGCTCCTGGATCAGAACAAATCCAGAGATGATGAAATGGCTGGCAGAGCACAAGTTCTTTTATATGCTTGACTTGCAGGCCCATCCCTAATTTAGCTATGCTTTCCCACTGTCTAGTTTGTTAAGAACAGTATTCGCGAAAGACGGACATGCCAAACTAGTTGATCCGATACTTGGGTCGTTCACCATTTTTAATTAGAAATGAATTCGAGTAATTGTAACATTTGATCGTGCTTGTTAGAACAGCAGAATAACAACATTTGCTTGCCTGATTGCTCTACTGAATGGCAGCATTGCCTAATTGATAATGCCAGTTACAAATCTCTTTGAAAGTTATATTGTGGTTTCATTTTTTCTAACAATTGGCAATGGCACGATAAAAAAAAGTTTAGCAATCTATTCACTTCTTACGTAATAATTGGACCATTTCTCACTTTAAAGCACAACAATGCAATTTATTACAACTATTTGAGTTAAATACTATAAAGTAGTTTTCTCTTTTTGATATGCAGTTAAAAGAAATAAACAAGCATAAGCCCTTCCAGCTGATTCATATATTAAATTTTGGTAAATTGTGGGCCGTTCGTTTCGGTGTATCGTGTCAAGCCTTGATTGGTTTTTGTTTTTTTTTTTAATAATAAATAATTTTTAAAATTATAGAAAAATATGTTTTTACAAAGATTATATTTTTGTGTTGGATCCATTTATACCATATTTTTTATTTTTTTATTTTTTCCTTTTTAAATAAAAAGTAATTAAGATTTATTTATTTTTTTTAAGACACTTAAGTGATGTCCGGTCAACAGTCCCATTTCCTGTGATTATGAAATGTCATTTTCAGGGTTTTTTTTAATATTTTCTTTTAAATTTTTAAATAAATATTTTTAAATATTATAAAAAAATATATAGTTTAAAGATTTTATTTTTTATGTTCTGAACCCAATTATATCAATTTTTTGTTTTTCTTTTTTTATCCCTTTTAACTCTTTTTTTCATTTTTTAGTTTAAAAAAATATTTAATAAAGATTTTATTTTTTTATAAGACTGACTTAATATCAATTGTATGTTACATTTCTTCTTTTTTCTTTACTTTTTCTTTTTTTAATTTTGTTAAAATTATAAATAATATATTTTTAAAATAATTGTATTTTTTATGTGTAGAACTCATTTATACCAAATTTCTTTTTATCCTTTCTGACTTTTATAAGATTTTTTGAAGATTTTTTTATGCCTCAATTGAGTAATGTATGGTCAAGAGTACTATTCTCTTAGGTCATCTTATATCATTTTTCAGGTTTTTTCTTTCTTTTTTTGGGTTTTAAAATGTTTTCTTTTAAATTATTTAATAAATATTTTTAAAATGTTAATATATATATATTTTAAAGATTTTATTTCTTATGTTTGAGATTCAATTATACTAAACAATCTTTTCAATTTTACATTTTTATCCTTTTGTCCTTTTTTCTTTTTTAAATTTTAAAAAATATTTAATAATTTTTTTTTTAATTTTAGTTTTTATGTCGGACTCACTTAATAACAATAATATGCCATGTGTTTTTTTTTAATATATACACTTTTTTTCTTCTTTTTATTAATATATTTATAAATAATTTTTTATATTTTTTAAAGACCCATTTAATATCAATACTACATGCCACTTGTTGAATTAGTTATTTCCTTTTATTTTTCTACTTTTTTGTCATTATTTCATATTTTAAAAAATTATATGTAAAATTTTTTTAATATGAGACCATTTGATATGATTATTTAAAATATATATATTTTTTAATTTGATGATGTAAAATAAATTATTAATGGATATGTTGATATTATACTTGAATTTGATTTAATTTTTTTTTTCATTCTTCTTTTAATTATATCAATTTTACAACAAATTAAATAGATTAATAGAGATGACAAAATAATTAGTATGGGATAAAAATATGAATATTATTATAAAATAAATTAATATCTAATCATTTCAAGATAATTGATTAATTTAAATATTCGCATGTTATCTTCACTTGAGTTTTTTTATTTTAAAAAAATTAAATATATTTTTTTTAACAATAAAACTAATAAATATGAATGACAATAAAAAAATTTTATCCACGGTAGCGTCTGAGTACACACCTAGTATACATTAAACATTATAGGTGTTTCTAGACCTCGCTCAACCCGTCTGCCCCAAGACTCAAAATTTAAAAATAAAAAATTTTAAATATTAAATGCTATTAAAATATTAATATTTTAATATATTTTAGAATTAAAATTAGATTTAAAAATATTTTTATTAATAATTTAGTACATTAAGCCGAACCACCTTAATAGAACGTCTCTATCCAAGAATGGCCTAAGTCAAGGCCCATGGGCTAAACGGATAATCTGCCCGACATATTAAAGACACAGTCAAATTCTTGAGAAGTGTTGGACCATCTCGAAAGCAAGTATCTTATTGAAAGAGGCCATTGCTGAGAAAATTCATCGTCAAATACATGCCAAATTACTCCCATACGCTGGTTCTCATAAAGTAGTAATGAAATAGAGAAAAGGACACTCACCGGCAAGCGTGTAAACGACATAGAATAAGTATGAATTCCATTCATTCATGAATCAGTAGAACGATGGACAAAGTGCAATGCAGTACATCACAAACTGCTCATAAATCATCCAAATTACATTTAAACCATTCTTCCATCTATTAACCTGCAGCAGCTCCTCAAAGGACACCATTTTAGACCCTCCTTTCGCATCGAGGTACGGAGCTAATTTTAGGGTTCCATTCGAACCTTTAGTTCCTGAGCCAGTTGAATCGCCATCGCCTTCCGTTCACCCATATGTACAAATACATCAAACATCTGCTTAAACTTACAAACATAAATAGCAGTCCTCCCCTCTAAAACAAAAGCTATTTACAGAATATATCCCGACGGTCATAGGCATCACCCAGGGCGGAAGTTCACCAAATTAGGCTATTTACAGAATATACCCACGCCACCATAGGAATTACTCGGGGCGGAAGTACACCAGATTAGGGAGGTCAGCTGACTGAAGCTTCTTAATGTCATTTGCTGTGACCCTGCAAGACTCCATCGTCAGAGATCTTAAATTTTTCAGTGGCTTTAAATGTCGCAATCCTGCACTGGTTATTCGAGAATTCGACACGTTCAAAGAGACCAATCCTGTCAACCCTGCATTTAAATGAATGTGCACTACATGTGTCAGACCTCTACCACTTTGTTGCGATTAGTCTACAGTCTACAAGATGAGCTTCATTCATCATTCCTCCCCATCTCCCACCCCCCACCCTCCATTCAGCAAAACAAAAAGAAAATGTGCAAAGTCACGGCAATACCAGAGATCATCTCCAATGTTTTATCCGTTAGGTTGCAGTTCTGCGAGAGGTTTAGCAATGACAGGGATGAAAGATCTTTAATATTCTTCACACCAGCATCAGTCAATCCTCCACCACATATTTCCAAGGAGCGCAAGTTCTTGAAGTCTATTAAATAAACAAACAATTAATTCTTAAAATGAAAACGTATCCAGTGTAAAGTTAGCCCAAAAGCATTGAGGTCACCATGAGAGTACAAAAGTTGATTTAACACGCCCACAAGGCCAAAGTAAATAGTGATAACAGAGGCACAGGATGCATCTCTTACAAGCAAATAGAAGGGGTTCAAAAACTGTTACATGGATTCTTCACTTTATCTTAATTTATGGATATAACAATTGGATCCTAATTTCAAAAATTAGCCGAAAACATAATCCAGTTCACGTAGGACACATACCCTTCTCTTAAGACCCTATGCCAAGTCCATGTATCATATGCTAAAATTATCAATAATATGGTGGTTCTTAACCATTCAGAAAGACTAGTTAGTAGAATATTCTTTTCCTCAAAAAGGAAATTGAAAAATACTGTCATATATCATACTCCGCAGGTAATTTGTCCCAGAATCAGTGATACGTGCTCCGAAAAGATCAAGATGAGTCAATCCAGTCAAACCTGTCTCAAGAAGAGAAGAAAATACAAGCAGTTAAAAAAAAATCTACAAAACTGTATATATTTATTAATATGCACATGATCCAAGGTACAGCATCCTAAAGAGCTTGCTAAAGCTCAAAAGAAATAATTATATGCTTTCCTGCATTTTTAGATCTTTAAGATCAATAGAAAAATATGTTTTTTGTTGACAGGTTTTTAGACAACTAAATTGTTGACCAGAAACATTAACACATTACTTCAGAATCAATCATATTAGACAAATAAAAAGGCTTATTCAAAGAGTTAAAAAAGCACTTGGAACAGCTTCTAGACAAAATTTGCGTTCTTAATCCTTTTGCACAGTCTTACTTGTAAGAGCCGCAAGTCCAGCATCTGTGATTTGACGAGCATCCAGGTTAAGTGATTTAAGAGATGACAGTCCAGACAGTTTTCTTAAACCACCATCACTAATTATGGTGAATGACAGGTTTATACTCTCCAGATTACACAAACCTACAAGAAGTAAACCAATCAAAAATTGGATGATCATGTAAAAGAACCATTAGATTGTTCAAGGAGGTATCATTCTCAATATGCATATTAAATAATTAAAGTTCCTTAGACTACTAAATGAACAAGTTGACTGCTGTCTCACAACTTAATTCCACAGGTTTCTCCCTTGAGCACTAAAACGTATGAAATGGTGTCGAAAGCAAACTAGATACAAACAACTCTTACTCCTCTTTTTCACTTTTTAATTAAAAAAATCAGTAACTTAACAGCAAAAACCAAAGAGTAAGAAGAATATTCCAGTAAATATTTTAAAACTATCACCATAGCATGAGAACTCCACTGCCTATAATGGCCTGGAGATACTTGCACCACCAGATTTTAATATGATTTTCATCACTGCCAAGAACCTTTAGGATCTTACCATATTGACAATGTTAAGGTTCTTAATTTCGAAAAGTTCCCTACACTACATAACCCATATCAGAAAGGAAAATCATCTAAGCTTCAAGAAGGCTTCCAAAGAAGGATAGCAAATGGGGGAAATGGCAATGAAGAATCAACTAAAAAGATGGTGACAACAGAGAGTTAAAGGAGCATTTTACCAACAAAACTGGAAACAGATAGTAACAGAATGAAACTACAAACTATAGATGATGTCATACTATGAGAAAGGTGGATATCTAACCAGAAAGATGGCTAAGGCCATTGCTTCCAACTTCAGTATCAGACAACTCCAAACATTTCAAACGTTGAAGACCTAAACAAACAAAAGCAAGTATTTTCAAACATCAGTATTTTTTTTTCTGATAAGACAGCAGCATTATTAAGGACTGAGGTAATTGGATGGTTTAATGAAATGAATATAGTGAAAAGAAATAGATGATGCCAGTGTTATCCCAATTCCAACAGGAAAAAAAAAAAAAAAAAGCAAAGCAAGGTAGGAACATATAGTTAAATTATTTCTACCTAAAAAATGAAGCAATTTTAAACATTCAAAGCACTTGTGCTTTTCATAACCATATATTGAGTATAATTAATGAAATTCTCGTGCACATCAATTAAAATTGGCAGCATCCTCACCGCATACATCAAATGCAAAGGTAACCTTACTTACAAGGTAATCTGACGAAAAGAAATCCCAAAAGTAAAACTAAAATATTCCAATAAACTCATTCTAGCCTTTCTATTCCTTATGAAAGCTTACAAACTAATTCCACTAGATAACAAAAATAATTTCAAATATTATGTGATAGCAATTCCAACAATTTTATGATTTATCTCATGTTCTTTATGTTAGCTTTCATATCTGCATGTTTCTATGGTCCTCCATCAGCTGAAAACAAATGTTGCCATAGATCAGAAGAACAAAACATAAATTATGATAAAAGATGATAGCAATTTCAGCAATAACCTGTCAAATGAACCAACCCATCATCACCAATTCTACACGAATCCAAGTTCAAGCTCTCCAAATTTGTCAAACCTGGATCAAGTATAAAAAATTAAAAAAAAAAAAATTATGGACTGTAACTACCATTAATAAAAATTATGAAGAAATTTCCCCAAAAACAAATAAATCACAAGATCCTATAATTGTTTTGCAAAGAATAATCTCTCATTATTAAGGTAAATAATTTCTGTTCTATTAATATCCTCTTCATTATTAGATCTCCCAAATAGTGGAGAACACATATATGAAGCAAAGATATATGGTTTATTATTCTAACAAACAAAAAAAGAGAAAAGAGAGAGCACCTTTCAGGTGCATCAAACATGCATCACTGATGTCATTGAAACCCAAGTTTAATACCTTCAGATTACCAAGCTCTGTCAAAATAAATAAGCAATAAGTCAAAGGCCATCTCAGAATTTTTTAACTCTACAAACATGGAACGCAGAAAGTATGAATCCAACTTACTTGAAAACTTCTCACATCCATCATCAGATAAATTGCATCTGCTAAGATTCAAATATAACAGAGATGCAAGAGCTTTGCAAAAAAAGGCCAAGTCAATATCATGTTTAACGTAAAGGTAACCAAAATGTAATAAAGTTTATACAATCAATCAATTATTTTGAATATTTCCTGAGAATGATATAAGTTGAATTGAAAGAGAAATCATAAAAGAAAACACCATCAGGAGATTACCATACTGATTTCTAAAACCAAAATGCATGGGTTACTTTAATGAACACCAAAATACTAAAATGCAAATGGGAAGGGCAAAGATTATTTAAATGAAACATCAACTCTTAGCAGCAAACGCAAAATTGCAATTTGCAGTTCAGGATGGAACCATCTAAAGAAGAAATTGATTAGCAGTATGGATGCCAAGAATAGCTACCTGAAAGAGAATCCAAGCATGAAGCTGTAACTGGGCAGCCCTCCAAGTTCAAAATAGAAAGCTTTTGCAGACCTGAAACAGATTTGAAAATATATACAATTTCAAGGAAATAAAAGTTCAGTTTACTGACAGCCAATTCCAGAATTCCTACAATCTGCTAATAAGTAGAAGAATGCTTAAGTGTTACCTATCAAATTGAACAAGCCATAACATGCACAAAAAACCTCAATCAAATCATAGTGAAGAAAATTAAAAGTATGTAAAATTTCCTCAAATCCAGTTTTCATAGGACAAAAATTCAACATACCACAGCTAACATGATAATTGAAAAGATTAAAAGAAAATAAATCAATGGTTCCCAGCGAGAAAAGGAGAAGAGGTAAACTAAAAAAATAAAAGAGAAAAGACATTAATTCTGGTTCCTATCTAGTTCTAAGGTTAAAATTTTGACTTTCTTCGATCAATAGAATGGATTTCTCAACAACATAATACATGCATATGGCAAATAAAACCTTCTTCCTCTAAGGTAATCCCCTCTAGTTCAGATTGAAGCCATTGAGGCAAGGCTTTGTTGAGAGGATGTATATTCGTTGTTGAATGGTTGCACAACTTCAGCATAACATTCTACACCATGCAGTAAACTCATAAAAACCTCCCACAATCACAATAGTCCAACATCAACTAACTATCTGTCTTAGATGACAAATAATTTATCATCCTTAATCCTAATACCAAAATGTTATGCATGACAGCAAATGAAATAGTAACGAAGTACCTTTTAAATAAGCGATGCCAAAATCTGTGACCCTACTGCAGGAGATCTGTAAGCTTTTCAAGTTTGTGAGCCCTAAAACATGATAAGAGAAGTTAGCCCAGATACATAATTGAATAAGTAATTCATATTACTCAGCAAATTGAAGCATTAGCAAAAATAAAAGAAAAAATGCACAAGTTTAATCAAGTTGAAGTGTCCTTATTCTAAATGTGATTCATTAATCAAGTGATATGCAAATAAAACATAGGGATTAAGGATACTCAAATGAAAGAAAAAGCTTTCAACAAGTTTAGATATTTTTGATTGCCTATTGAAAGTTAAAATGCAGTGCTATATCAAATAGAGATGTTCCTAAATTGATACATAAAGGTTTGAACAGTTAGATCCTATGACAAAGGTAGCACAGTTGAGTAATTGGGAAACATATATAGCCAACTAGAGGTCAAGAAAGCAGAAGATTTCTGTCTAACAGAGATAACGTTGAAGAGGCATACTTTGTTTCAGCAGTTTGTAGGTCCTATAATAAAGAACACAGTCGGATTATTGGATATAAATATGTATATATATATATATATATATATATATATAAGCCAACTGTAGGTCAAAGATTACACAAGTTTCTTTTGAAAGAAGATAAAAGAAGAATTTATTGATGTGAAAAAACAGTAATATATACAACTATATTAAAACTAAGAGGTAAAGAGAGAGAGTTAAGCTAAGACTATGAGTGTTGTGGAAAAATCTACCAAATGGAAATGGCAATGGAAGAATCACCTGAGAGAGCCTCCATATCAGCATCTGTTATGCAATTACACCATTTAATATTAAGAGACTCTAACTTTTTCAAACCTGTAGATTGATAAACAGTGCTCATGAGTCAAATATTAAATAATTGCTGACACATCATCAATAATTAGCATGCAAACATCAATGACCGTAGAAATGCATCTCACTATATGCCAACTAGTTAAGAGAAATGCCAGCTAGATCCACAAGAACTCATCTCTTTATGTGTTGTGTTCTCTGTTATTCAAACATATCCACTACTAAAGAAAAACACTGTGAGAAACAAACAATTGATCAGAACTCAAATCTACTCTGCCATCATGTACCCCTCTACACAGAGAAAGAGGGGAGCCGGTTCAGACTGCCCACAATGCTACCCTTCTAAACTATGCTCCTCAGAGGAGCTTTCTGCCTCAGGATCGGTGCAAGTAAGAGAAGGAATGCATATTCATGTTTACAAAAACCAAAAAGTAAAAGACAAAGGCAAACATACAAGTCATAACGATATAGTGCCTTCAAAGGAGAAAATTACCTTTGATATGAACAAAGCCCCCATGAATCCAAGGACATTTTTCCAGGTCCAACTTCAACAAGTTTACTAGGCCAGAGAGGGCAGTCATTCCTTGTGCAGTAATTGCACCATTTCTCCGAAAACTCAGACTGGTCAAATTGGAGAGACCTGAAAGATTTTATGTCACATGTTGGCCCATAGGAACTTATCAAGAAATGCAAAATGGTTGAATGTTACTTAAACCAGATGGTTGGAAGGAAGAAATATGCAAGAAAACAAAATGAGAAGGAAACAGTAAAAGAAGAAAAACCAGGTAGGATGGCAAAATGTAAACAGAAAAGCAATTGAGAATTAATAAAATTCAATTTGGCAAAACCTTAGGCCAGACTTGCCAGGTTATGTCGCATCACATTTTGCCTATTATAAAAATTTGGCATTTGACTACATCGGAATAGTAGATCAATAAAAAGTTACCACTGATGTGTTGTAGCCCACGGTCAGAAATCTGGTCACAGTAATTTAAGTTTAAAGACAGAAGGTTAGCGCAATCTTTGAGATATATCAACCCAGAATCAGTGATATCAGAACCAGAGAGGTCCACCAAAAGCAAAGATGACCCTTGTGAAGAAATGACATCCATCCAATTGTCATTAACCCCAGGGTAGTCTCCCAGGTACAGGTCCTATTGAAAAGAAGATAAGACTTCACAGTTCAACTACAATAATTAACAACTAAGTAAATCATGGATAATAAAGATTTTGAAATTCAACTTGCCAAATTTTTTCACTACTTACCTGAAGAGCACAATTTCGAAAAGCTTTGAGAGAAATATCAGTCAGTCGTTGCGAATTCACTAGTTCATTAAAGATCTGCTGACTTAGATCACTTGGGAGCGTAGAAAATGAACCATAATTATCTATATCCTGCTCATGAACCAAGCTTAAAAGATCAGTTCAGACACAGGAATTAAGGATTTGACACAAGCAAGGTATAAGCAAGCTATACCTCTCGTATTTTGTAAGTGCATAATTCCATAAGTGACGGGCATTTTCCTTTTTCCCTTTGAATTTCAACAATAGGTCTAGTAAAAGTTGTTGCCAACCACTTCGAACTCCCACTTTTGCAATATCTTCCAGAAACCCCTCTATGCAAACCATCTTCATTGTCCATTTGGTCTCTCTTCCTAGAACAAGCTCCCCCCATTGAAGAAATGGCTTGTGGTCAAACTATGTCATGAAAACAGCATCATAACACTAATCCATTCAATTACCAAACATGAAAACATTCACTTTACTTCACTCTGTAAAAAGGAAAGAGTGCAGAAGAATAAGTATTCAGCTGACATGATCATCAATTAAAAAAAAACAAAAAAAAGTCTCATGCATAACAATTCTCAATAATGTCTTGGCTATAATAACACAGCATTTAAACAACAATTTAAACACCAAAAAATGTAGCTTGTAAATCATATGGAAGATGTCAGCAGCCAAACTTAGAGGTTATTCATCCAACAATTATGTAAACAACTGGTCCCTGTTAATCCTAAACCCAATTTTATGAAACTATGCCAACAATAAAAATCAATATGATTACCAGATATAACCAAAAGTTAGATTCTTATTCACCCCAAAATTTGATCCTACCGTTCACAATATAATTAATGCAAAACAAAATTGGTAATTATAACTAAAAGTTTGATTCTTTTATTATTATTATTATTATCATTATTATTATTTTGAGATGAAAAGCAAAACCCATAAGTTACCAGATAAAATTAAAAAAATGGCTTCTTAAGATTCACTTCATCCTCGTTTTTTAAAATTAAAATATCTTCAACTTCTAACTAAAAAAACTAAACTCCAAGCTATTATATCGTTACTTCAGGTAAAGAGTAATCAAAATACAAAAAAAAAAAATAATAATAATAATAAATAAATAAAATCATACACTGTTTTAACCTAGAAGAAAAAAGAAGCCAGATATTATTAACAACATTAATAATTAAACGGGTACGTTAAATTAAAAAAAAAAAAAGAAAAAGAAATATAGAGCGGGGGACTATGTGCGTCAACTACATACTCCGATTTTCAGGAAAACATTTCTACCAAAAAATTTCCTGCCAAAAAGCCTAAGTTCCGTTTTCTTTCGGAAATAACTAAAGAGAACGTTCCTATTACTATAATCTAACAAAGATGATCCAAAGAAAATGATATAAAGCTCCAAAAATCACAGTTATGCATCGATTCTGACCATAAAAAGCAAAAAAATTGTACACTCTCTCCCGATTTCCTTGAAAACGAAAACAAACAGAAACGAATGGCTAAAAATAATTAAAAAAAAAAGAAAAATCATCTCCATAAGTACCTTATCATGATCAAACGCTTGAATTGATTTTCTACAGAGAAAAAAAAATAAAACCAAAAGGTTTAAACTAAGAGAGAGAAAGCGAGAGAAAACTGAAGCTAAAAGAGAAGAGTAAAGAAGAAAAAAGCAGAGAGTTAATAGCCAGGAGAAGCGACGTGGCTGCTAACCGGAGCAGAGTCCAGACCAACGGATGGTTGACACGTTGCTTTGGAGTCAGGTTGGGTCAAATTAGGTGCACTGAAAAAGATAATGGGATAAGAAAGAAAAAGAAAATATGTTGGGATTTTTTTTGTTGCGTTTTATCCAAAAGTGGGGTGAGCGTGGGGCCCACGTGGCGGGATTTAGGTTATCTGTTTTGTACACGCAACGTTTTGGATTAGTTCATAATTGTTATTAGGATTAATTTATTTAATGATGGTCATTAGTTGAAAGGATTAAAATAATTAATCACGAAAATTTTGCCCGTTTGTGGAAGGCTGGTGACCTTTTTTTCGCTGGTTTTGGTGAGTGATTGAACCTGGTTTTGGAAATATGTCAATTGGAAAAATAGTTTTTTTTTTTGTTTTTAAAAATTTATGTGAATAAAAATTATTTTATTTCAAAATGCGTGTTTTTATTAAAAAATTTATATTGAATTTATATATATCATAATAAAAAATTATTAACAGCCAATTAAAAAAGTAATTACAAAATATGGCAGCGAAATGAAACTTGGTTTTGCTTTTGGTTTTGGTTGGTTTGGGTTTCGGTGGGTGATTGAACAAATGGTTTTGGAAACATGTCAATTGGAGAAACAGTTACTAAAGTGTGATGGAAAAATTAGAATGAAATGAGAACTTTAAATTCCATGATCATTGAATAAAACCATTTGACCATATATAACCTGACTCCTCTCCTCTCCTTTGCATTTATAAATGCAAAAACTACCCGAATATGCAACGTAAAGGTCAGGTGCTTGCCAATGAATATATGCTAATGATAGAGACCCAGGCGGGATTTCTCAAGTGAAGAAAGTTGATTTTTGCGTTCCACTGCTTTCATTTATCTGTATTATGGAAAGTTTGCCGTTAAAGATAAGAAATGGTAAATTAATTGATGCCAGTTTTAAACACCATAGTTTGTTGAGAACAATGATTTTTTCGTTTCCCCTTTTCCGGTTTTTGTAATGCATGGGCAAGCCCTCCAGATAAATTCATTGGGTTTATACACGCAAGAGTCCAAATTAATGAATAATAATTTGTCCTTCAACCCAATTCACCAAAATAAATTAAGGTTCAAATCGTGATCAATTTTGGAAAAGTTAATCACATATTGGAGAGATAATTAACTAAAGTTTCAGTTAGGGATGGTAAAATAATGGTTAAAGTTAATTTGATCGGAGAGAATTTTTTTTAAATCAGAGATCAAGTTGGAGTCGGGTTGGGTATTTTCTTTTTAAAGCTAGAGGTTGAATCAAAAGCAGATTTTAGTGTATTCCACTTTGACTCGCATATATTTTATTTATTTAATTTTATATTTATATATATTAATAAAATTATTATTTAATATCTTAATTTAAAATATTAATTTAATAAAAATATTATATTTATATAATTAAAATATATTTTTATTTTTAAAATAATATTTTTATAAATATAATAATAAATTAAAATCATTAAATTAATTTCAAGTTGGATGTAAATTATACATATATATGTCAAATCATAGTCACGCATAAAAAATAATAACACAATGTTGGGTTGGGTGAAAATCATGTATAATTTTCTAAGAATCGGAATCAAGACGTATAAAAATCTACTTTGACCTTTCCCATTATCATCCTTAGATCCTATTGATCATTAAATATCCTTTGAATGCCATAATAATTGCTGGAATTAATGTCTTGGAATAATATTATTTTTAGCCTTTAAGAGAATCTATGAGTTTATGTTTATATGATTCATAACATTATAATTGTGTTCCTAGTATTATAATTGGGTTTATTTTTTTTGACTTAATTTTTTTTTGTTCTTGAAAGATGTTCTGAATCTAATTATAAATACCTCTTCATGTGATGTATAATGGAGATTGCATTTTGAGTAAAAACAAACCTTGTGTATTCTTGCTTTAAAATTTTATATCATTTGGGTGAAATTTTTCAGAATGGTGATCTTGTTTAGCTCTTTTCTTTAAAATGGTGAAATTTTATATCCCCATAGTTTAGGATTATCTTTCTTGTTTCTTTAAGGTCGTAAAACTTGTATCCTCAAAAGAGTATGATTGTTTTCCTTTTTTAGTGTGATTAAGATATTCATTTCACTTTGTTCTTTTAATTTGATATCAACTTGGTATCAGAGCTTTGAAACATGCTAAACCTGATGTGTTCAAAAGTTCTGTAATTTATTCTTTACCAATTACGAAGCTTATTACTGAAATAATGCTTATCAAAGAAAAAAATATGTGAAAAAGTAACTATTGATCAACAATTTGATGACATGAGAAGAATGATTCAAGAATTTTTATAATATCTTGAATGCTTAACTCATCCAACAATGAAAGGAATGATGAAAACTCTTTTTATCAATAACATGCAATTAGTGATTTTGGCGATGATTCTTCCCATCATCAATGGAAACATAAAATGTGTTATAATTATAGATAGTAACGGGTCGGGTCGGAGTAGGATTTTGCTCACCTTGAACGTTATCCAACTATATACATATAATACCTGAACCCGATCTGACATGACATTATATAAAATCATACCCGATTCGACTCGATATTAATTAAATATTAGTTTTTAAATGTAAAATATTATTTTTTAATATAAATATAAAATTAAATAAATATAAACGCATATATAAATATAAAATTAATTAATTAATTACAAAATAATTTATATATATTAAGTTGAGTAATGTTGGGTTTGCCTAAAACCAGATCCCGACCTCGACCCGAATATGATTTTTTCCTTCTATCACCCGACTTAACCTGATTCAATACTCGATTAAAAAAAAATAGCCCTAAAGGATTGGGTTGAGTCGGAATCTGTCGGATACGGGGCAAATTGCTTTCTTTACTCATCGAAATGATGTCAAACTTGACATTCTAGAATTTGAAAGCAAAATGAAATCTGATGAGTTCATTGACTTGGTTTACATGGTTCAAAGAGTTTTTAAATTTAAAAGAGTGTTATGATAGTTGCAATGTAAAATTGGTTGTTATCAAACTGAAAAAATGTGTTTCATTATGGCAGGAAAAACTTGAAAACATGGCAAAGTTGTGATGGAAAAAGAAAAATCAAGACATAGGAATAGAGAATTGAAAAAAAAAAATTCTTGCTTAAAAATTAGAGGCAAGATAATTTCCTTTAACTTTATAATTTAAGGCAAAAGGAACTATCTATGGAAGAATACCAAGGAGTTTGTGCCTTTTATTTTTAAAAGTGATGGGATAAAACCAAAAGAGCTAAAAAATTGCTCTTTACTTAGGTGGTTAAAAGGAAGAAATTGGCATTGCGATCTTTTATAGTTGTATTAATGAAGCTTTAATGATGTACGAAAGCTTGCTATGAATATAGAGAAGCAACAATGAAAGGCATAAAAAAGTAGTTTCAAACCAACCTTTCGTTTAAATCCTATTAATCATAATGGTGCTTCTACCTCTTTCTTATACACTTTTGCTATGAGTACATCATCAAAAGTTTTCACCTAATTTTAAAATGGAAGCCAACTTCAAACAATCTAGTTTTTTTAGTTTTAGCTCATACATTTGTTTTAAATGCTAAGGGTTTAAACATATTGCATTTGAAATTCTAACTTAAAAATTATCATTTTGGTGGAAACAGAGTATAGAGATATCTTCAATGAGAAAAATGAGTAACTATAACTAAAATATGATCAATATATGAAGTATAAAGATGAAGGTCAAGCTTTTGTCATTTGAAAGAGCCTTAAAACTACTGCTATAAAAAAAGATGAATGGTAACGTGATAATATCTTTCACACTGGATACACATCTCATGATAAGATGTATGATGTTATTATTTATAGAGCGAGCAATAAAAATGTGATGTCAACAACAATGATAGAAGAGCTAAAATTAAAATCGATAGAACATCTGCATTCTTACAAAATTAAAATGGTTGAGAAAAAAAATGAATTGAAGGTAACAAATAGATGTTTAATTCAATTTTCAATCAACAAACACTATCATGATGCTGAGTGGTGTGATGTTACTCTAATGGATGCTTGTTGTAATGGTTTTGAGACTGTCAGACATAAATGAGTTTTAAAATCGAAGTAAATGAGGGAGTTACCACCAATCTTTGTTAGGGTGTGATTGTCCACCCAAAAGTTTATCTTTTCAATAAAACTATAAAAGCGGGTTTAAAGTTTATCGAAAAGATGAATTTTGGTCTTCAAAAATTAGGTTGGGTTCGGGAGTCGATTATGTGTAGGGAAGGATTAGCACTCCCACAACGCCCATAAACTGGTACCATTTAATTATGCGCTATTTTCGATGTTGGATAAAAATAGTTTTAATTTAAAATTTAACATTAATTCCCTTTATTTGCAAAAATAAAATTTTACTAAAGCTCATTATTTAGGAATATTGAGAAAATCTTGAAGTTAAAGAATTATTTTAAAATTCTCCAACATCTAGGCAGAATTTAAAATAACTCTTTTCGCTTAAGATTTAACACGATAATCCTTAAAATGAAATAACAGTCTTTATAGAACATAATTGTTAGTGACTCTCCAACATCTAGGCAGAGTATTAAGAATTATTTCTTTCGGAATGTTATTTTTATTTTATTTTATAATATCAAAAAAAATTTTTTTTTTAAGAATTATTCTTTTTTATTATAAAATATTTTATCATTGAACAATAAATTGAAGAGAGAATAATGCAGACAATTATCGATGATAGCATGTTAACGTATGTACGCTAATGAATGTTATGTAGGATGAGATGCAATTTAAAAGTTGGACTCTTAAGTATAATGAGACCACCCCGACTCTCTAACATTTAGGCAGAGCTTAGGTGCGACTGTTTATATTTAAGATCCCAATTTATTATTATACTTTTTATTTATTAATCTTATTATTAACGTGAATTAAGAACTCGTGTGAAAAACTTAATGAAACGGAGTTTCCTAAATACCTCATCATTTAGGCAGCATTCGGGAACAAACCATTTCATGTGAGATTTTCACACGTATCCTTAAAGTTTTGAAAATATTTTGAGTAAGGGCTTAAGTAGAGGTTTTGAAGGTTTGGTTTTAAGGTTTGGAGTGTTTTAAAGCTTGAATTTTAGGATATGGAAGGTTTAGGGTTTTGATTTTAGAGTTTAGAGATTTTAGGGTTTGGGTTTTGGGGTTTGAGGTTTTGATTTAAGGGTTTGAATTTTAGGGATTTTGAATTTTAGGGATTTGGATTTTGGGGTTTGGATTTTGAGGGTTTGGATTTAAGGGTTTTGGATTTTTTAGGGGTTTTAGATTTTAGGGGTTTGAATTTTAGGAGGTTTTAGAAACTTAAGATTTTGAAAATTAAGAATTAGTGTTTAAGATTTCGCTTTTAAGAAAATACGAACATCTCTAAAAATTTCCAACATCTAGGTAGATTTTCGAAGCAAGTTTGATTTTAATTATTTTTGAAAATTAATTAAAAATTAATTATATATTTATTTTTATGAAAATTTATTAATAATAATTTCTCAACATCTAGGCGAAATTATTTCTTTACGAAAATATTTTTTATTCCCTCCAACATTTAGGCAGGAAAAATAATAATTATTATTCTATTACTATTATTATTATCTATTACTATTATTATTATTATCTTAAGCATTTTTAATATATATGTTTAATTATTATCCTATATTGTTTTCATTTTATTATTATTAAAATAATTAAACACTTATTCTAACAAATTTAAAAATTTATCATGCAAGAAAAAAATACTCAAAATAACAAAAATAATAATATAAAAAAATTAGAAAAATTTTTTTTTTTACTTGAACCGGACCGATCAACGGTCCGATCAACGACGGTTTGGTTGGATCGAAATAGGATCGGTTCGATGTGCGGTTCGATTGAGCCGGTTGAGAAATGGTTTAGACCAGTTTACATAGCGGTTCGGCCCGACTCAGTTAGACGATCAGTAGCTGTGAAAAGGAAAGGGTCAACGGGTCGGGTTGCACGGATCCCGGGTCAGGTCTGGGTCAATGCACGAATCCTCCTTGGCCTGAAACGGCGTCGTTTTGGCCCTATTCTCAAAACGATGTCGTTTTGCTTTTAACATTTTCTATAAAACTCAGATCTTTTTTTCAGCTCACTTTTCTGTTTTCACACAAAAAAATTTTTTCAGAGTTCTGGGTTCTCTCCGGCCCCCACCGGAGTCCGATCGCCTGACTACCGCTCGACCGTCGCTTGAGTCATCGTTGACGGTCGTCGACGATGGTGGAAAACACCAAAAACCTTCCAAAAGCTCCTTTCAACGAGATCTTTCCAGATTCGACGTCCATTTTACCAGAAACAGCCCCGTTCGGCTTAGATCAGGGCTTGAAGCTTGCAGTTTCCTTTCTTTCTTCTTCTTTTTTCTTTTGAGAAACTGACTTTTTGTTTTTGGTTTATTTTGCAGGGATGGCTAAGCGCTGATGGTTCCTCACCGTAGGGAGGACTGTGTTGTTTTTTTTTGTTTTTTTTTTTGGATTTTCGTAGATCTGTTTTGGTATTTGGGGGGTGAATTTTTTTGTCAGAGAGATTTTTGGTAGGGGAGCATGTTTCTGCCTTTCTGGTGAGAGGATCCAAGAGTTTTTCATCTCCCTTCAAAGGAGGGAGAATCGAGTGTTTTATATGGTTGAAACAGTGGTTACGTGTGTTGATGGAGTGAAAAGACTAGACGAAGGGGGTGTTATGATGGCTGGGGTGGTGGCAGGCATGGGTGGCCAATGGTGCCGTGCACGGCACCCACTGGCACCAGCCCTTAGTTTGTTTCTTCTTCTGTTTGGCTTTTTTTTGTTTATCTTCTTTCTTTTTTCTTTTTTCTTTAAATTTGATTTAAAACTTTAATTAAAATTTTTTTTAATTAATTAATATTTTTTTAGATTATAAAAAATGTAGACTTAGATAAAATTCGGTGTCTACAGCTGCCCCTCTTTACACATTACTGAAAATCAGTAATAAGACAAAGATAAAGATAACGATTTTGTCCGAAGCAAATCATGAATTTTTTAAAAAAAATTTTCTTTTCTTTTCTTTTATTTATTTTTTAAAAAAAACTACAAGTTAAATGATAACGAAAATGATCAGGACGACACCGCAAGTCGAGACGTAAACAGAAATGATCGGGATAACATCGCGAGTCGAGAAGTACCGTGAATCGAGAAATAAAAAATCAATTGGGACAACACTACGAATTGAAATCATGCCTGAAGGTCTTACAGAAATCATGCCCGGAGGTCTTACAAAATCGACTGGGACAACACCACAAGTAAAGAATAATGAATTGATCGGGATAATACTGCGAATCAAAATTATACCTAAAGTTTTTATAGAATCAACTAGGACAACACTACAAGTCGAAAACAATGAATCGATCGGGATAATACCGCGAATCGAAATTATACCCGAAGGTATTATAAATCAAGATCTTTAAATGCTCCTCTCAATAAGAGGTAATAGAACTTTGAAAATTTAAAAAAATTTTTAAAAATGGCTTTTCCCCAATCAGAGTTAATGAATGCAAACAATGATACAAATGTCTATCTTGATCAAATGATGCTAATGCAAATGTTGGTAAAAATATAAATCTCAATGCAAATGCAAAAATACAAATGCTTGATGCAACTATATTTGATAATGACAATGTTATTTCATGTAAATGCTCCTACAAATACCTTTTCTTAAGATACGGATGCCATGGTAGTGCAAATGCGAATTTTCTTATGGTGCGAATGCAAATATCTTGTGCAAGTGCAAATGCAAGTGATGCAAATGCGAATGTCTCTTTTGTGGAATAGATGTAAGTGATGCAAATGCAAATATCCTTTATGATGCACAGATAGCGATGCAAATTTGAATATCTTTTTTTTTTAGGTCAAATGTCTTTTTCATGATACAAGTAATGCAAATGCAAGATCTTTCAAAAGGTTATGCATCCAGAATTTTTTTATTCTCAATAGAACTTTGAAACTCTAAAACTTCTTTTGGGGCCAAATAAACTGGGCTTAAATTTTATTAAAGGCCAACTAAACTAGGCTTAAATGTCATTGATGGCCAGATAGACTGAGCTTAAATGTCATTGATGGCCAGATAAACTGGGCTTAAATGTCATTTGAGGCCAGATAAACTAGGCTTAAAACTTTATTAATGGCCAGATAAAACTGGACTTAAAACTTCATTGATGGCCAGATAAACTGGGCTTAAATTTCATTGATGGCCAGATAAAACTGGACTTAAATGTCATTGATGGCCAGATAAACTGGGCTTAAAACTTCATTAATGGCCAGATAAATTAGGCTTAAAACTTCATTGATGGCCAGATAAACTGGGCTTAAAGTTTCATTGATGGCCTAAAACTGAGCTTAAAATTTCATTAATGGTCAGATAAACTGGGCTTAAAATTTCATTGATGGTCAGATAAACTGGGCTTAAAACTTCATTTAAGGCCAGATAAACTAGGCTTAAAGTTTCATTGATGGCCTAAAACTGGGCCTAAAATTGGGCTTAAAACTTCATTAATAGCCAAATAAACTGGGCTTAAAACTTTATTGATGGCTAGATAAAACTGGATTTAAATGTCATTGATGGCTAGATAAACTGGGCTTAAAACTTCATTGAAGGCTAGATAAACTGAGCTTATTTTTTTTTAGAATTTGGCGATCCCTATCAAAAATGAAAAAGGTGAGGATTTTCTTTCCAAATGGATGTAATAGTTCTGTAGATAATGATGTTTATTCAAAAGGTTCCAACCCTTGAAGGGAGTGAAAAAGGCATGCAAGCTCACTAATGAAACATAAGCTTTTCTAAAAGCATGAATTCCTTGAAAATCAAACATATTCAACATTTTTCTTAGTTTGTAAATGCAACATTTTGATATATGTCAAGATCAGCTGTAAGGGCTTGGGATTTTAAAGGTTATTTAGGAATAATCAACCCATCTCAGACTTCTATGGCTTTGATATTTCAAATCTTTCAAAAAGGTTTGGCTTTACTTCTATTTAGCATCCACCATACTTAGCATCAGGAGTGACCTTCCAGGGTTGGCTCTAGACTGCCCTTTTGAGGGTTTTCATCTTAAAGCCGTTTTTTTCTTTTTTTTTTTATACACCATGCACTTGAGAATTCAAATCTAATCCAAAAAAGGAAAAAAAAATTTTTCAAAAAGGTTTAACGATTCAAACACGAGATTAGGTTATAAAAGAAAAACTCAAAAGATTCATGTTCATTTTTTCAAGAGAAACTCTTCAAGTTTAAGCTTTCATACCTGATCCAATATGGACTTTTCAAAGGTTGTAATGTAGGTTAAGGTTCACGGTTGCCAAAGAACAGGATAAAAAGGCCCAAAACAAGTATTTAAGGGTATTTAAAACTAAGGATCATTTTTCATTGGAAGGATACACTCTAAGGTATATTATATTTTATGCTTTCCACCCATTCATTTTTTTTTCATTTTTCCTTTCTTCCATTTTTTTTTTGCATCCTTTCACTGAGTGGATTCAAAACTTTTATGAACTTTTATATTGGGTTTCTGCCCCTATCACATGAGATTCCATTAGACATTTTCATTCTTAACCTTCAAATGCATTTTTTTTTACCCCAAATGTGGAAGGTGATCCTTAGTCAGGATTTATTTTAAAAGAATTCAATTAGGCTCAAAGGGGTAACAAGAGATAAATTTTTATTTTTGTGAAGAGATAATGAAAGATGGTCAATTGTCATTTCAAGCATAAACACTTAAATTGAAGACTACTCTTCAGGAAAATGAACTTGGAAAAAGGTTTTTTTATTTCAAAAAATTTTTTTTGGTTTTTTTTGTCTCTTTTTTTTGAAACCTTGACTTTGTTAGGATCTTTTTGGATTTGCTCAAGAAAATTTTTTTAGTGCATGATATCATAACCATTTTTTTTCGCCCTTTTTTTTGTTGTTATTTTTTTTTTGCCCTCATAGCTCACACCTATATTTATTTTTCCAGTAACACGTTTCATGGATGATGCCCCATTTTAGCAAATCACCCATAATGAAAGTAATTACAAGAGAATGGTCATATGAAATGGACGAAAAAAGAATTATGTGGGGTAAACATGTTTAAGGTATCAAATAATCTAAGTTACTCCACAAAAAGAGAGCAAAAGGGTTAATCACAACTCAAGTTGCCTTAGAGGTATGAGGTATTTCTTTTCTGACAAATATACCTCAAAACAAAGGATCAAATCAATTTTGAGACAAAAAGCTGAAAGGTAGTATGCTTGAGTGCATTTTACAAGACTTGGATTAGAAAATTTTGGAACTATAACATAATCTTGTCATATTAAATTATCGCATTTGAATTCTAAAAAAAAAAAGTCATATAGACTTAATTTTCTATGAACCACACATTTTTTAATGGTTGTTTCATTTGTTCATTGCCTTAGAAAAGAATATTGCCAACAATATCAAGTGAAAATAAGGTTCACAAATTCGAATTCAAGGCTATCAAGGGGTTATGACTGATGAAATGGGGTCAATTAAATGAGCAAATTGGTATTTAGGTATTTGAAAAATTCCTAATAGCGATCGCCAATTCATTTTAGACTCAAGACTTCATTTTTTTTCTTTTTTCTTTTTTTTTTCAAGATATTTCTCTAGCCTCGGTACTTAATCACATGGGGCTTTATTCATATCTAACATCTTCCTTCTTTTTTTTATTAAAAAAAAATAACTATATATCAAAACTTATACAAAATAAAACACTATGATGCACAATGTTTACTCATGCAATCAGACCTTAAGACTTGGCCAAAAAGAATTTATCGTTTTGAACATACTCTTGAGATGATATTCAAAGTTACATAAACAAAAGTTTCCCCCTTTGATGTTTTAGCATCACTAACGTGTAACTTTACTACTATCAATCATCAAATCACCAACTAGCTCTTTAAACTTTGCATCATCTACATCAATCAAAGCTTGAACTTTATCTTTGAAGATAGTACAATCTTCTATGGAATGCCTCTTAACTTCATCATGAAATTCATATTTAGCATTAGGATCATACCACTTCGGGTACGAAAGCTTTTTGGGTCTTGTAGGAACAATAGAGATCATATGATTTTTTATCAGTAAAGTAAAGAGCTCAGCATAAGGTATTGAAAGTGAATGATATACTTTGGCTCTCTTTCTCTTACGACTCTGTGAATGGCTTAAGTTGATCCTTGATTCCATTCGTGGTGAAGGAATTTGAGCACACAGATGAAGTGGTCAAGGAAAATCATCGATTGAAAATATTGGTTGGGGATAATATGGTAGCCATTGTGAATAATCATCCGTTGGATCTTCTTGTATCATGGTGAGATTTTTCTCATTTTTCTCTTTAACAATTGTTTGAAAAATATCTCATCTTTTTTCATCATCAGTATTTATAATTTTTCCCCTTCTTATCCCATCTTCAATTCTACCCACAGCAAACAATAAATTCATAAACTCTGATAAAGTATTGCTGATCAACTTATCATAATAGGGAGAAGGAAAGGTATCCACAAGCAGGGAATTCAACTCTCTATTGGTAAGAGGTAGTTGTACTTGCGATGCCATATTCTTCCATCTAGCAGCATATTCTTTATAACTTTCATTGGCGTTCTTTCTCATATTTTGGAGGGTTAATCGGTCTGGAGCCAATTCCAACATATACTGGTATTGCTTCAAGAATGCCCGTGATAAATCCCTTCAAGTATGAATTTAACTACTTTTCAGACTATAATACCAATTAGCTGTTGCCCCGGTCAAACTTTCTTAAAAGACATGAATAAGCAGCTTTTCATCACCAGTGTACCCAACCATTTTGTGACAGTATTGAGCCAAATGTATTTTAAGACATCCAATTTCGTTATACTTTTCAAGATCAAGCACTAGACTAAGTTCATTGACGTCAACATTCTCGTACACATCATGATCTTCAATTACCTTTAATCTCTCTTTCAACAGATCAAATTTATCTTTCATTATTGTATCTCTTGATGGATCTGGTACACTATTTAATTTTTTTAATTCTTTAGAATCATCCCTATTAGGTAGAGTAGTGGAGTCGTTAAGAGTGCACTTGAGATCGACATTTGTCTGAATTGATGGCATCTTGGCAGAAAGGCCAATATAAGATTGATGATTTACTGGAGGTGCCTGTAGGATATGAGAGTCTTGAATATATGTGAACCCAGATGGATACAATGATATCTTAACAGCTGTTTCCTCTCTTGTCTTGTGTGTTTAAACAATTCTTTTTCCTTTAGTCAACTCTACTAATATCTGTTTTAATTCTGTCAACTGTCTGTTCACATTTTGTTGCAGTCCTGTAACTGTTTCACTGATCTCTCCTTGAGCCTTTTCTACTCTGTCCATTAGACTGACATCTTCATTTTCCATGATTTTGGTACTGACTCGAGTGCTACAAGTGTGCAGACTCAATTGACCTTGTTTCTTAGAATAGCTATCCTTGAACTTTTTATTAATTACCAGAAGTAAAAAATGCATGGCATAATTCTATTATATATAAAAAAAAAATTACTTCGAAGGTTTGACAAAAGTATATCTACAATTATCATTCCTTGTCCTTAGCTGGCATGAAAAGCAATGAATTCAAGCAAATGATGCATGATATACAAGTCAAATTTTGTTACTTTGGTGAGGGAAAACTAATTTCATCCTATATTCAAAATGGGTCATCTAGATATATCCCTTTTGTCTTAAAAGTTTGATGAAAACATACTTGCAACCATCATTCTTTCTCACACTCTTTTAGGCATGCCAATAAAATAAACAGATGCATCAATTCATAGAAACTCTAGGTTAAAAGAAGTTTTCATTCATTTTCAAAAGCATCAAGTTTACACATCATGAACCATTCTAGGGTTGGGGCCAAAAAGTGCCAAACCTACTTCCACTTCCCTTTGTTTCTCCTAAAAAATAGTTGACTATGATTATTAAGGAGGACAACTCTTTGTTTAAAAAGCTTTTTATTCATCATCTTGACCAACCTTACTGTTACCTGCAGCACTGCCTACCATCCTGGCATTGGTCAAAGAAGGGTTCTCATGAATAACTGACTTTCTTTTGGCATCAAAACTCAGATATCCAGCTTTCATCAATCCTTGTACCTTATGTTTCAAAGCTGTGCAATTTTTCAAAGAATGGCCAATAATGCCAAAATGGTATTTACATCGAGCATTGGGGTCATACCATTCGGGAAAGGTGGTTTACGAGGTGCCAAAATGGTAACAATTTTGAGACCGTCAAACGTAAATGAGTTTTAAAATCGAAGTAAATGAGGGAGTCACCACCAATCTTTGTTAGGGTGTGATTGGCCACCCAAAAGTTTATCTTTTCAATAAAACTATAAAAGCGGGTTTAAAGTTTATCGAAAAGATGAATTTTGGTCTTCGAAAATCAGGTTGGGTTCGGGAGTTGGTTACGTGTAAGGAAGGATTAGCACCCCCACAACGCTCATAAATTGGTACCATTTAATTATGCGTTATTTTCGATGTTAGATAAAAATAGTTTTAATTTGAAATTTAACATTAATTCCCTTTATTTGCAAAAATAAAATTTTACTAAAGCTCCTTATTTAGGAATATTGAGAAAATCTTGAAGTTAAAGAATTATTTTAAAATTCTCCAACATCTAGGCAAAATTTAAAATAACTCTTTTCGCTTAAGATTTAACACGATAATCCTTAAAATGAAATAACAATCTTTATAGAAGATAATTGTTAGTGGCTCTCCAACATCTAGGCAGAGTATTAAGAATTATTTCTTTTGGAATATTATTTTTATTTTATTTTATAATATCAAAAAAAAATTCTTTTTTTTAAGTATTATTCTTTTTTATTATAAAATAATTTATCATCAAAAAGTAAATTAAAGAGAGAATAATGCAGACAATTATCGATAATAGCATGCTAACGTTTGTACGCTAATGAATGTTATATAGGATGAGCTGCAATTTAAAAGTTAGACTCTTAAGTATAATGAGACCACCCCGACTCTCTAACATTTGGCAGAGCTTAGGTGAGACTGTTTATATTTAAGATCCCAATTTACTATTATACTTTTTATTTAGTAATCTTATTATTAATGTGAATTAAGAACTCGTGTGAAAAACTTAATGAAACGGAGTTTCCTAAATACCCCATCATTTAGGCAGCATTCGGGAACAAACCATTTCATGTGAGATTTTCACACGTATCCTTAAAGTTTTGAAAATATTTTGAGTAAGGGCTTAAGTAGAAGTTTTAAAGGTTTGGTTTTAAGGTTTGGAGTGTTTTAAAGCTTGAATTTTAGGATATGAAAGGTTTAGGGTTTTGATTTTAGAGTTTAGAGATTTTAGGGTTTGGGTTTTGGGGTTTGGGGTTTTGATTTAAGGGCTTGAGTTTTAGGGATTTGGATTTTGGGGTTTGGATTTTGGGGTTTTGGATTTTTTAAGGGTTTTAGATTTTAGGGGTTTGAATTTTAGAAGGTTTTAGAAACCTAAGATTTTAAAAATTAAGAATTAGTGTTTAAGATTTCGTTTTTAAAAAAATACGAACATCTCTAAAAATCCCAACATCTCTAAAAATCCCCAACATCTAGGTGAATTTTTGAAGCAAGTTCGATTTTAATGATTTTTGAAAATTAATTAAAAATTTCTTATATATTTATTTTTATGAAAATTTATTAATAATAATTCCCTAACATTTAGGCGAAATTATTTCTTTAGAAAAATATTTTTTATTTCCTCCAACATCTAGGCAGAGAAAATAATAATTATTATTCTATTACTATTATTATTATCTATTACTATTATTATTATTATCTTAAGCATTTTTAATATATATGTTTAATTATTATCCTATATTGTTTTTATTTTATTATTATTAAAACAATTAAACACTTATTCTAACAAATTTAGAAATTTATCATGCAAGAAAAAAAATACTCAAAATAACAAAAATAATAATATAAAAAAATTAGAAAAAAAATTTTTTTTACCTAAACCAGACCGATCAACGACGGTTCGGTTGGACCGAAACGAGATCGGTTCGACGCGCAGTTCGGCTGAGTCGATTGAGAAATGGTTCGGACCGATCTACAGAGTGATTCGGTCCGGCTCAGTTAGACCGATCAGTAGCTGCGAAAAAGAACGGGTCAATGGGTTGGGTTACGCGGATCTCGGGTCGGGTCCGAGTCAATGCGCGGATCCTCTTTGACCTAAAACGGCATCGTTTTGGCCCTATGCTCAAAACGACATCGTTTTGCTTTTAACGTTTTCTATAAAACTTAGATTTTTTTTTCAGCTCACTTTTCTGTTTTCACACAAAAAAAGTTTTTCAGAGTTCTGGGTTCTCTCCGGCCTCCGTCGGAGTCCGGTCGCCAGACTGTCGTGCCGACCGCCGCCTAGGTAGTCACCGACGGTCGTCGGTGACGATGAAAAACACCAAAAACCTTCAAGAAGCTCCTTTCAACGAGATCTTTCCAAATTCGACGTCCGTTTTACTGGAAGCAGCCCCGATCGACGTAGATCGGGGCTTGAAGCTTGCGGTTTCCTTTCTTTCTTCCTTTTTTTTTTTAGAAACTGACTTTTTGTTTTTGGTTTATTTTACAGGGATGGCTTAACGGTGATGGTTCCTCGCGTAGGTGAGGACTGTGTTATTTTTTTTATTTTTTTTTTTTGATTTTCGTAGATCTGTTTTGGTATTTGGGGGATGAGTTTTTTTGTCTGAGAGATTTTTGGTAGGGGAACGTGTTTCTGTCGTTCTGGTGAGAGGATCCAAGAGTTTTTCAGCTCCCTTCAAAGGAGGGAAAATCGAGTGTTTTATATGGTTGAAACGGTGGTTACGTGCGTTGATGGAGTGAAAAGACTAGACGAGGGGGTGTTATGATGGTTGGGGTGGTGGTAGGCGTGGGTGGCCAGCGATGCCGTGCACGGCACTCGCTGGCACCAACCCTTAGTTTGTTTCTTCTTTTGTTTGGCTTTTTTTTGTTTGTCTTGTTTCTTTTTTTTTTTTAAATTTGATTTAAAACTTTAATTAAAATTTTTTTAATTAATTAATTTTTTTTAGATTATAAAAAATGTAGACCCGGGCAAAATTCGGTGTCTACAATGCTTGTCACATTTTGTTGGGAAAGCCTTGACAATAGATAAAACAGCTTTTCATGATGGCTATAAAAACACCTATACCTTTGTAAAAGATAAAGTAAGGATTTTTTTACCTATCATGAATTTAGGACCTACTTACAAACACACACACAAAGAGAAAATAATGCCTTATTATCTAAAATGCAAATGCAAAAAGTAGTTATTGCTAGTAAGATATTCCATATGCTTATGCTGAAAAAGGATGCAAAAAGCAAGTTTTAAGTTATTAACCCCTTTAGTTCAATCATTTTTGAAAGAGTTTGAAAATGTTCCCAAGAAAGATGTAGACATTGAAAACTCAAAATTGAGTCCTTTTCAACTAGGGAGAATGATGAAAGAGCAAGCCTACAATACAATTTCATTGATTTTGTTCACATAAGAGCCTAAACTAATAAATAAAAACTTACCCATCAACCTAATTCATCACAATAAAGTAAAGCCTAAATATAATCTTTCACATGGTCAATTTTGGAAAAACCAACCATACAATGGAATGAATAATTAACCAAAGTTTTAACCACATTCTTGACCATTTGATGCCATAGTAGTTGGAATTAAGGCTACAATAATATTAATTACAACCACCAAAGAGAATCCTATGAGATTTTAGAATTTGTGGTCATAATAATATCTAACATTATAATTATGTCCCTAGCATTATAATTATGTTTTTTCTTTTGACTTGACTTTCTTTATTCTTAAAAGGATGTTCAAAGGCCAAACATAAATACCTCGTCATGTAATGTACAATGAAGATTGCATTTTTAGTAAAAACAAACCCTGTGTTTTCCTTATTTAAGTTTTGTATCTTTTGGGTAAATTTTTTTTAAAGTAGTGAACTTATTTAACCTTTTTCTTTAAGGTGGTGAAATTTTATATCTTTTGAGTTTATATTTATTTTTTTTAGGTTTTTTTTTTTTTTTGTGAAACTTATACCTTTAAGGAAGTGAGATTATCTTTTTATTTGTGAGTGTGATTAAGAGATTCATTTTACTTTATTCTCTTAGTTCGATATCATTTGGTTAGAGAAAGTTGGTTGAGATAATTATGTAAGAATTAAAAAATTGAAAAAAGAAATTGTTAACCTTGAATTGATAGTTATTTTGAAATAACAAAACATTAAGGTTAAATTTCTTAATTTATTTGGTACTTGTTATTAAATTAATAAATTTATTTGTACTAAATAAAAACAATGAAAATGAATTTGTAAAAGTGAGTTAAATTATTTTGAATTAAGAAACAAAATTTTGCAAGTAAGTTTTTAAATGAAAAATACTTGGAGACTAAAACCAACCTTTTTTCTTCACAAAATCAAGTATATACAAAATTGAGAAGAAGGAAATGATCCCATTTAGGATCAAATTAATCCTTTCTTGAAATAGAAACTAAAGATTTGGTTTAAACCCTAAAAGTAATCGATTTGTTTAAAAATTATCCATTGGTTTTTTATACAGAAAGTTATTGAACTCAAATATGGCAAAAATGGATTAATCAGTTTTGAAAATTGATAGTTCCCTTCCAAAATTTGAACAATTGTTTATTTATCCAAAAAATTGATTTGGCTTGAAAAGCCAAAACCGATCGATCCCCTTCAAAAATGGATCAATCGGTTTGACCCTAACAACTTCAAAGGTAATATTTTTCTTAGTTTTGCAATGCATTAAATGCATTAAATGAAGGCAATAGCTTTTTTCTCATTTCTACCTACATAAAAGGGTTTCCTACCACATTATGAAACATCAAGAGCAAAGAGAATGTATTGCTATCTATTTTTCATCTTCTTCAAGCATTAATGAGTTTGAAATCATAACTTCCTATCTTTGTACTCAAACTCTCTCGTTATTGATACCCTTTATTTGTATTTAAATTAGCAAACTTCCAAACTTAGTAAGGTTATTAAATTTACTAAAACACTTGCATTTAGTTTTAAGATTATAAGCTTGAAGTGGAGTGTAACCCTTGAGTGGTCCTTTGAGGAATTTAAAAAAATCATTGAGAGGTTTATTGGTTGATTGTGTTAATAGCTTTGAAAAAACTAGTTGTAACATTCAACAAATAGTAGATTAAATTCTTTGGCAAGTGATTTAAATTTTAATTCTAATTCTAGTAATTTAATAAGTTCATACAAATTTGATGAATTGCAAGATGCCTTTAATGATTTAATCATGGAATTTGAGATAATAAACATGAAGTATAAGAAAATGATTGTTAAATTAAAATAAAAAATGAGTTTTTGCTATTGGCATTTATATGTTTTAAAATTTTTAAATGTTTTCAAATAGATGTCAAGAGTGTTTCCTAAATAGTTTTATAAATGAAAAGGTATTTGTAGATCAACCTTTATTTTTGAAAATTCACATGATTTAATTATGTGTTTAAATTAACAAAAGCTTTATATAGTCTAAAACAAGCTCCTAGAGCTTAGTATAAAATATTGTCAAAAATTTTTATTGAGAATGGTTTTAAAAAAGGGAGGTTAATACTATTCTTTTTATTAAGGTGAAAGACAAAGGTATTTTCATAGTATAAGTATATATTGATGATATTATTTTTAGTGATACTAAGTGAATTTGAAATGAGCATTATGGGAGAACTCACATTTTTCTTGACATTACAAATGACGCAAACAAAAGATGACATCTTAATCAATCAAGCCAAATACATTAGAGACTTACTCAAAAAGTTTGGAATGGAGAACTCAAAGCCATACTCAACTCCTATGAGTATTTCAATAAAGCTTAACAAGGATGAATGAAGTAAATGTGTTGATTTCAAACTATATAGATATATGATTGGTTCATTGCTTTATCTTATAGCAAGTAAACCCAATATAATGTTTAATGTGTGCTTATGTGTTAGATTTTAATTATTTTTTTAGAGAATCATATTTACTTTTCATTAAACGTATATTTAGATACCTTAAAGACACTCATAGCCTAGGTTTGTGGTATCCAAAAGGATCATCTTTTACTTTGCATGCATATTTCGATGCAGATTTTGGTGGTTGTAAAATATATTAAAATAGTACTTTCGATACATGTCAATTATTTAAGAATATGTTTATATCATGATTTTTTAATAAACAAAATAGTATTTAGCAATCTACAATCAAAGTTGAATATGTAACTATTAGTATTTATTGTGTTTAAGTATTGTGGATTAAATAACAATCAGAGAATTTTAATTTGACTATGGATCACATTCTACATTGCATTAAATGTGACAATACTTGTATTATAAATCAAACCAAAATCCAAGTCAACACTTTAGAACTAAATATATTGAAATAAGTCATCACTTGATTAGAGATCATGTTAAAAAATATGATATTGTGCTTGAATATGTTGATATCTTGCTTCAATTAGTTGATATTTTCACCAAGCCTTAAAGATAAATTTTGTTCAATTAGAGATAAACTAAGCTTAATGAATGCTCCTTAAATAAATATATATAATGATTTCATTGATTGTTGTTAGTATACTTGTAACTTGAATAAGTTTGTCTATACTTGAATATACTTATTAGCTTGTTCAAATGATGATCGAATGAAAAATTTTTTATTTGATCTCTTAAGAGTAGAAATAGTTGATTAGATATTTTGGTGTGCAACATTAAAAATTCAATCCATGAGTCTTTAATGAAATCATGCATTATGATTATGTTTGTTTAGTTATTTGAACTTGTTGGAAGTGGTCATATTGCATACATAATGCCCAAACAAATTCTCGTGCCTAAAGTAATAAAAAATGAACCTATTTGCATGTTTTTCTAAAATTTGCTCAAAATGTGTTTTTGATCAAAACTTTTTGTTACTCAAGTCAAAAATGATGTTTTTAATATGTTTAAAGCCTTAAAAGAAGTCAAAACATCACATTTTCAAAATTTGGCTCAAAATGTTTTGCAAAAAAATTGGTTTAGTGAAGAAATTGCAAAACCAATCGATTCGATAATATACCTAATAAATTGGTCCAACTACAAAAAGCAAAAGTTTTAAGTGAAACCCAGAATCAATTGATCCCCTATTGGGCCCAATCAATCCATTTTGCTAAAAACATAGTTATAGGTCTTAAAGCATAAAAGTTCTCATTTTTTTTCAATCTCATATAACCTAATTCTCTCTTTTTTTCTTCTTCTCAAATATTCCTCTTAAAACCCTAAAATTTCATCTATCAAATCCATTCAAATTCATCATCCTTTGCTTAAATTTATTCAAAATGTCTTCTTCCCCGCTTGTTTTCTTGCATTTCCATATCACAAAGTCTTTTAAAAATCATAAAATTCATCACTCATTCTTCTCTCTCACAAAAATCAATCCTATTTGTGCCTCTACACAAACTTCTTCTTTACTCATTAGTTTTGGTTATCTTCAACATATATACACTATTTTCAATTTGTATTACTCAATTCTTTCTTTACTTTCCCTTAAAACCATCCCTAATCGTCAAATCTATTTCTGACCTTTTTTAAGCTTATATAATGGCACTAAAGACAAACCACCCATTTTTCTCATGCTTTACACATAGAAATCCCTTTAGAGAGGCTTCTAGCACATCTTCAAAACCTCTTTTCAATCAAAATTTTGAGAACTCAAATGCTAAAGTTCGATATGATGTAAATTTTACCCAATAAAAAATGAAAGGTAGAAAGGATAATCAATCTTGACTTTCTATGTTCTATTGAATTTTTGTATATTAATACATTTAAGGAAGTTGGATGGATTAATTACTCAAGCTTAGATGAAAGTGTGTTTGAGAACTTAATTAGAGTGTTTTATAGTAATGTTACATGTATTGAGATTAATGGTCGAGGGAATAGATATTATGGTAATAGGTTTAGGTCTTACGTGATGGGAAAAGAAATTATGGTGAACAAACAATTATTGGATGAAACTTTTATGTTAAAAGAGAAGAGAGACGCCAATACTAGATGTAATGTAGTTCATCAAGCATAAGATCTTTTTAGAAATAATTCTATAATGGTTGTCACAACTCAAGCTTCTAGGTTATCCATGCATAATAGGTTGCTACACATTATTGTTACTCATGTCTTAGCTTTGTTTGGCACATAATACTCTATAATTATAAACAAGATTATTGCTCGATGTACAAGATCAAACATAGACAACTTATCAACTTAATGATATGATAAGGGTAGTCGAACATAAGGAATATACGTTGGTCTATAGAATAGCCATTAGCAACCTTTTCAAGAAATTGGGCATAAACACTAAAAGTGATCAAGAGAATGACTCCAATTATCATTGTAGCATTTTAGGACTCTGCACTTTTTTATAGTATGGGATATGTGCAAAATGCAAATAGTGTGTGGATTAGGAAGCATGAGGTTGCACAAGAGCAAGAAAAAGAACAAAAGATTGATGTTGGTTATGAAAAAGGTACTCTACTCTAACTTTTGATACACAAGGTGCTTTAGAGGTTTTAATGGTGCAAATCAATAGCTCACATTCACTTGTTAGGAGCATGAATACTAAACTTAAGAACATGACACTTAGGCAAAATGAGATGATTTATCAAATTTAGTACATGAGGTTATTTAAGACAGCTTAGAGCAAGGCTTTCAACATTTTTCACCTTTTCCTCCTCTATCATAACCTACTCGTGTTGCCTAGCTAATTTGAGTTTTACACATAACAACAATTTTCTCATTTTTACATCTTTAATTTTCCATTTGGACAAAGTTTTTGTAATTCCTAACTTTGCACTTTGAACATCTTCTGATCAATGGCATGTTGTGATAGTGATATTATGGTACATTATGTCTTATTGTGATGTTTTACTGCATTATGTCCTTAAATGTCTTGTGTTTTGGTGCTCATGTCTTGCTTTTAGGATTTTATTGTGGTCTATTGAATTGAGCTTGCAATATAAGGAGATATTACACAGGTATGAACTTAAATTCAATGAGCTTTTGGTTTTAAATGTGCTTATATGCTTATCAGTTATAAATGGTAATGATATGCCTTATGATAATTTTTGAATTAAAATATTTACACTTAAAGATATTGTGATTACATGCACTTGTGTTTACTTATATGTATTTAGTGGTGCTCTTAATTTTTTATGACGCTTAAATACATAGACTTTCTATGCCTTGAATTGTTCTATTTGCTATGACAAAAAGAGAAAAATAGTTTCCATGATGAAAATTTGCTTTAACTATGTATAACCTACTTGGTTTAAATGATAAAATCTTTATTCTCACATAGCATATGGCTTAAAAGGCTTTATATAAATTGTTGAAAATACTTATGCCTATGGAAAATTGTTTATGTTAATTATTCATAACTTAAGAGTTTTTCTTCAAGTAAATTTACCCTTAAATTTTGCTATATCAAAAAGAAAGAGATTGTTAGTCTTGAATTAATGCTTATTTTAAAATGACAAACCATTAAGGTTAAATTTTTTAATTTATTTAGTACTTGCTATTAAATTGATAAATTTAATTGTACTAAATAAAAAACAATATCGTATACTTGAAAAATAAATTTGCAAAATTGAGTTAAATTGTTTTGAACTTGAAATGAAAAATTTTGCAAGCTTTTAAATGGAAAATGTTTGGAGACTAAACCAACCTTTTTTATTCATAAAATAAAGTATATACAAAATTGAGAAGAGATTGATCCCATTTTGAGATCAGTTAAATCCCATTTTGATATAAAAACTAAGGATTTGGTTTAAACTCTAAAGCAATAGATTTATTTAAAAAGGATCAATTCATTTTTTATACAAAAAAGGTATTGGACTTAAATTTGGCAAAAATGGATCGATCGGTTTTGAAAATGGATTGATCCCTTCCAAAACAGGATCGATTGGTTATTTATCCAAAAACTTGGTTTGACTCGAAAAGCCAAATTTGATCAATCCTTTCCAAAAATAGATTAATCAGTTCAGCCTGACATCTTCAGACAATCATATTTTTTTTAGTTTTGTATGCCACTAAATGCATTAAATGAAGGCAATGTACTTTTTTTTTCATTTTTTTACCTATATAAAGAGGTCTTTCACCACATTATGAAGTATAAAAAGCCAAAAGAATTTATTGTTATACATTGTTCATCTGTCTTAAGCATCCAAAGAATAGTTAAAGAGTTTAAGAACATAACTTCTTATCTTTGTACTCAAACTCTCTTGTTATTATACTCTTTTATTTGTAATTTAAATTAGTAAACATCTAACCTTAGTGAGGTTATTAAGTTTTCCAAAACACTTGTATTTAGTTTTAAGATTGTAAGCTTGATAGAGAATGCAACCCTTAAGTAGTCCTTTGAGGAACTTGGGAAAACCATTAAGAGGTTCTTTGGTTGATTGTATTAATAGCTTTGTAAAGGCTAGTTGTAACATTCAATAAGTAGTGGATTGAGCTCCTTAACAAGCAAGTTTAAAGGAGAGGACATAGGTGATTTTTTAAAAAGACCGAACATTTATAATTCTCGGGGTTTGATTCTCTATTTCTATTATTTTACCTTACAAAGTTATTGATTTATTCATATATATTGTCTACATTAGGTTAGAAATTTATATTTTGACTTTTGTTAGATTTGGTGATTAAATTGTTAAAATTTTTAATGAACCAATTCATCACTTTTTGATTTATTAAACTCTTTAAGCTAATAAAAAAACTATAATGAAGAAACTGTTGCAAGGGCATTTTGAGTTTTTCTAAAATAAAGTTTTATAAAAGAAAGAAAAGAGTACATGTACTCTTTATTTGGATAGCTAAAATTAATAAAAAAAATTTTAAAAATCATAACACTTATTGTTTGGTTAAAAAATGAAAAAAAAAGGGAAAGAATTTATTATAACATAATTTTCCAATTATAACATTCTTTTTATAAAATAACATATAATATCAATATATTTTCTAAATATCAAACTAAACTATAAAATAATTTTGTTAACATTTGTAATTCTCATCTGTGGATATGTTGGTGCATCATCTATTAAACAAAAGACTTTTTAATTATTTGTGACCATAAGAAAAAAAGAAAAATATTAATGTAATCCACACATAAGATTGTACTTCCAAATTATATTAAGCAAAAGCATTGTAAGACGTTATTAATACGCTTATCTATGTCTATTGAATGAAGAGTTTCATTCTCCTAGAAATCTAGAGGATTATAACCTTTTAACTACACTTTTCAATACTCTTTCTTTTGATTTCAAGTTAAGAATTTAAAAAAGAATATGCTTTGTTTTGCCGCATCTTGAAAGTACTAAATTCTCTTTTCGTATATTAGTAAAAAGAGAAATATCATGAGAAATATAAAAAAGGCTATATTAGACTTTTTCTTTTCGATTTCCATTCCTTCTTATTTCCCCCAAACTGGATATTAAAAAATTATGCATTTTAAAGGAAAGCAGTATATGCTCTATTTCCCTTACTCTCCTTTATTAAATTTAAATTTTTTTCAAACAAAAGAATGATTTCTTTTATTTTTTCTTGGTTCTACTTGTAAAGTTTAAATACTTTATTTTTAATATTTCAATTTAAATTTTGTTGTTAGTATTTTTTTTCTAAGTGAATTTGTAAATTTAATATGAATCATCTTTAAAATTTTATAGTTTATTTTAATCTTATTCTAAAATGAAGAAGTCTTCCTTCATTTTTAACCTTTTTTGTAATACAAAAAAAGCCCACTACTACAAGAAAAAACAAGAAAAAAAAAACTCATCTAATTTCCTTATATCCCTACTTCAAATTTCTCTAAAGTCTTTTGACTAATGGTTTATGCTTTTATCGGAACTTTTTGTCCAAATTATTCTAACTTTTTTAAAGTAGTGACATTATAATCATCACTAATCCCAACATATAAACTCATTATTGTATGAAAATTGGTAGAAAAAATTGACATAATGATTCTTTACCTATAAATTTGGTAGCAAAAGTACAAAAATTCTTGACCACACACTTCAAGAAAATAAAAGATTAATGGTAGTTTTAGAGCGGTGTTTCAGTTATAAACACCGCTAATTTTCATGTTTTTATAAAACTTAAGGCGTTTAATATGAAAATGCCATTAAATATTCAAATAGTGACGGATTTACTTCTAAACGCCACCTAGGACTTGATATTAACGGCATTTTCCAAATACAAACACCTTGAATAATCTTGCCTTAAAAATTTGAGTGAATACTAAAGGCATTTTCTGCCAAAAATGCCTTGAATAATCTCGTTAAAAAAATTGATAGGAAATTACTGAAGGAATTTTTGGTAGACAATGCCTTCAATAATCCCCTCGTAAAAAAATGTATGCGATTATTGAAGGTGCTTTTCTACAAGAAACGCCCTTAATAATTCCACTAATAAATTCCATAGGCTTATTGAAGGTGTTTTTAGTCAAAATTACCTTCAATAAATATCATTTCAAAATTTTAGGATTGTACAATGTTAACCATAATATGGTAGGTTCAATCCATCATTTTAGCCTTTTTATGGGTTTTTGTAGAGATTATTTGTAATTGATTATTCTAGGCATTTTCTTGGCAAAAATGCCTTTACGAATTGCTTTAAAAAATTTTGGAAAGAGTATTGAAGGCATTTTTGGTAGAGAAATGCCCTTAATAATCGATAGGAAAAATATGAAACCAATTCTTAAAGGCATTTTTGGCTAAAATCACCTTTTATAATCCAATCAATAAATTTTTTATTTAGGATTATTAAAGGTGAATTTTGTCAAAAACACCTTTAATAATCCATAGACAAAAGTTGAAACAAATTCTTGAATGCATTTTTAATTTAAAATGCCTTTAATATTCCAGACGATTAATTTGAATGGTCGGATTATTAAAGGTGATTTTTTTCAAAAATGCATTCAATAACATTTTGTTAGGGATTATTCAAGGCATTACCAGTAGGAAAACGCCCTTCATAATCCATTAAATTAATTTGTAGTTTGTATTATTAACGGTGGTTTTTTTAAAACACCTTCAATAATCCATACAAAATAGTTAGAATGGATTCTTGAAGGCATTTTTTGCCCAAAATGCCTTTAATATTCCACATAATAAAATTTATGTATGATTATTGAAGGCAGTTTTGGTAGGAAACGCCTTTAATATCATTTTATTATAGATTATTCAAGGGGTTTTCTTGCGTAATATGTCCTTAATAATCCATAGAAAAAATATGGAAGGGATTCTTGAAGGCATTTTTTGGTGAAAGCGCATTCAATAATCTAATAAATAAAATTTTAATAGAAATTATTGAAGGCAGTTTTTTTCAAAAATTCCTTTAACAATCCATACACAATATTTGAAAAGGATTCTTGAAGGCATTTTTTTCCCAAAACACTTTTAATATTCCACACAATATATTTTTAGATGGGATTATTGAAAGCGGTTTTGGTTAAAAACGTCTTCAATAATATGTTATTAGAGATGATTCAAGACATTTTCTTACTAAAAATGCCTTCATTAATCCCATCAAAAGAATATTTTTAATATTTTATATATCAAGTCAGTTGTAAGTTTATGCTAAAAAAATATTTGGTTTATATATGTGATACTACGAATTATATTTTAGAATTTACATAATGAAATTGTTGTATTTCAATAAATTAACCACACACTCAAAATTAAAACTGATAACGTTGCCATATTAATATACTTTTATGAAATAATTGTACTCAATAATATATTAAGTGCACATAGTGTATTCATATTAAGTATACCAATAATATTAAACCAATACCCTAATGTACAAACTTAAAGTTTCCATTCAACATGGCATGTTAAACACATTATAACAATATGTTCCTCGTATATTTACATTCAATCAACAATGTCTAACTTCAAGGTTTATCAACATTGATAAATGATAATACATAGTCACACCATTCTTTACGGACTTCATCCAATTCCTCTTCTGTGAAGTTTTCTTTACTCTTTCACTAAAAAAATATCAGAAGTAAATGTTAATAAATGATAACATAATATACCTTTTTATTTTTGTAAAGATATAACGAGCTTATGAAATTTATACTAACCTTGAATAGTGTGGTCGTAAAATCATTTAAAACTATCTCACGCATAAAATGAAGAACATAATATCCACATTCAGTATTACCGGGTTGACGAGATACCTGAGAATTAAATTGAATGAGTTTAGGAAACATTTATCTACACTAACTCAGCATAAAAGAATAAATTTGACATTTACCGATAATAACACCCATTTCGATTTCTTTTTCTTCTTATCGAATGCAAATATTACTTTAAATTAAAAAAAAAAACTTAATACATAAATAAAATTACTTATGAAGAAATAGAAGATATATAACATAATAAAGTGCAATACCTCTTTATAAAAGTTTAAATATTGGGGTTAGGCATTGTCATTGGATTAATTAAATTAAGTATGACGTTAAGGATTTAGTGTCAATGACAATAAGCACCCAATGACGATTGCAAAATAATAACAATGATATACTTAGATTATGCATCAGATCAGATTTAGGTAAGGTTGAAATAATTAAGTTTGGAATATAACTTACTGCATATTATATGGGAAGCAAATAATAATTAGTCGATCTTTTCATGCATTCGATCACATGATTAGCACGATAAGCGATTGAGCCACTCTATTCACTAATGAAGTTGGGGTCAATGAACCTAAATCTGTTGGTCAACTGTCTCTCCTTGAGCTCTCTATATAAGAAGCTGCACGATAACAATCAACATTACTAATTAGTATTAAACCTTAATATAGATTAATACATATTGAATGTGCATATTTGTATTTATAAGCTAACCTTATATAAGCAACAATATCAACAGCTGATAATTCATCCAATTCACAAAATTTTTTAACCTCCTCTAGACTAATGAAAGAAAATGATGGTTTATCAAATAACCCTTCCTCAGATTCAATGGTTATGAAGTTTCTTTTGGATAAATGCTCCAGCGAATATTTGGATAACTTATTAATGGTAGCCTAAGCAAGGGTCATACTATGAGTTCCAACATCCTGCTATAATATTGAATGAAATATAAGTATTAAAACTAAATCAATAAATATAATAAACAAATTAGTATTAAAATTATAAACAAAATCATACTTCTTGAATGGTAGCAGAGGATAGGTTCACTTCATTACTTGCAACGGAAGCTTGTCTTATGTGGATGATGCTACAGACTGGCCTACTGGTAGGTTATACTATATTACTACCAATATGGACTCCAATGCAATGAGTTTTGCTGTTGGTCATTGAGGCGTTGCTTCTGGTCACCAATTCGTTGTTGTTGTTGCTTAATGATTGCTTCATATTGTGCATTTCTCATTCGTGAGATTTTGTGTTGATTACCAAAAAACTTTGATGGCAAGACAAATCTACCAACCCCTTGAACACGACCAGGCCTTTCTTTAGTGCTTAATGCTAAAGACAAAGGATCTTTCACATACTGGATTATCGGTTCATTAGATCGGATTTGACTTTGGCAGCATAATCATCATGAAAGACAATAATAAGATAAGCTATAACAACAAACTACACAAGCTACTATACAGTGATGCATACAACTATAATGCCATCATACATTATATTAAAAAAGTAGTTACACATACAATGTTTTTTGTCATTTCTTCTGTTGCTTCATCGGTAAATGATCCATTATTCCGTACAAGTCTTTGTTTCCAGACATCCCATTTGGAAACTTTAATGCCAGAGCTCGCTGATTCTTATTAAATTATCGTAATACAAGAATTATAATGTATGAAATAAATGTTCATAGATATTCATTAATGATGTTAAAATAAGTGTATGAATAAATACAAGCTCATACTTCACATTTGCATATCCCTTTCTCGCTGTCTGATGATGATATTGTTGTTTAGCCCAAATGTTCTATTGCTTTTCTTTGATTTTCTACAAAAGAAAGAAATTACGTCAATCACATATGAAGATGAAAGGCTATATTGCATAAAGACTTATAAACAATATTTTTGGTGATGGGTTTGCGTACTAAGAAATCTTTTAAAAGCTGATATCAAACAAAATTTGTCCAATCTTCAACACTTATCACATCTCCATATATCGCACGTGGAATAGCCAATACATCACCTTGATCAGCCAATGGTAAATATATTGGGTTGTCAATTTGCTTTTAAAGTATTTGAATGCTTTTCCAGCAAATTGTAACACAATCTTTTTACAGTCAATTAGGATGTCGAATGTTTCTTAAATTATTTAACACAATTAGTAAGAACACATAGAATTTCAATTAAATGATCATTTAACAAATTTGATGAAATAGTTGAATAAACATACCACAACTGACTGCCATATATCATTCTTTAGATCATCAGGAACTTATCGCTAATTGTTATACGTAACTGAAATCCTACGATAGATGATGGCTCCAATATGGGTAGCCAACTTGACAGCTTTTTTAGACACAGACTGTCTACTTTGATTGAAGTTAACCTGAATTTTTGTGTTATTAAATTTAATTTGTTTATTTAGGCCCCTTTCTTTTCTTTTTTAGCCTATAGTTGTGTCTTTTGCATGTTCAATAAAAGGAGAATGATGTTGTTCGAAGTCCATAATACCTACGTACAGAAACACCATTTAGCAAACCTATCAGTAATATGCTCAGACACACCTTTCAGCAAACCACTTAGAAACACCATTCATCAAACCATTTAGAAACACCTTCACCAAACCATTCAACATATGATTTAGCCTACCAATATCATACAATACTATTCAACAAAATAATATCACACAACAAGGTTTAGCAAACCACATTATTAACAGAAAACTACACAGAAATAGCATACATACAATGATAGGTGCTTCGACGACTATGCTTACAATGAAATGAATAAAAATATATATCTATATGTAAATAGTAAAGAACAAAAAAAAATAGCTCTATCGAATAATATAAATAATATAGTAAAAATAATTTATAAAGACATACTAGTTAATAGAGAAGTGCGCGCTGGTGATTTGGTGAAGGTCGGTGGTGACAATAGGGATAAAGAAAATAAAAGTCTAATAGGAATGTGTTTGTGGGTTTGGTTTGGTTGATTAATGCAGCTTTTAATCATTCTATGTATTAACAGCTTTTAAGTCCGATTCCAATACAGGGAATGAATATAAAATTTATTATTAAAAACGTTTTTCTCAAAAAAATGCCTTCAATAATCCCCTTAAAAATTTTACTTAGAGATTATTAAAGACATTTTTTTTTACTAAAAGATGCCTTTAGTAATCTAAAAAATAATTTTGAAAAGAAATTATTAAAGGCATTTTTCCTTAAAAAATACCTTTGATAAATCTGAACAAAAATTATTAAAGGCATTTCTAGTAGACAACCACTGTCAATAATTATGTACGTAAATTAGAAGGAATTAGTGAATGTATTTTTTTTGGAATAAATGCCTTTACTAACCGTTTCCAAATTTGAGTTATGGAATATTGAAAGCGTTTTTCACTGGAAGACGCCTTTAATAATCTCAAAAATATTAAGAGAAAATTATTGAAGGCATTTATTATCAAAAATACCTTCAATAATTATGCATGTATATTAGAAAGAATTAGTGAAAGTATTTTTGTAGAATAAACACCTTCACTAACCATCTCAAAATCTGAGTTGTGAAATATTGAAAGCGTTTTCTATTGGAAGACGTCTTTAATAATCCTAAAAATATTAAGAGAAAATTATTGAAGGCGTTTGTTGTTAAAAAATACCTTGAATAATTATGCATGTAAATTAAAAGGAATTAGTAAAGGCATTTTTGTAGAATAAATGCCTTCACTAATCGTCTTAAAATATGAGTTATGGAATATTGAAGGCGTTTTTCCCTAAAAGATGCTATTAATAATCCCAAAAATATTAAGAGAAAATTATTAAAGGTATTTTTTGTAAAAAAAAACACCTTCAAGAATAAACGCTTTCACTAACGATCCCAAAATATAAGTTGTGAAATATTGAAGGCATTTTCCACTGAAAGCTGCTTTTAATAATCTCAAAAATACTAAGAGAAAATTATTGAAGACGTTTGTTTTGAAAAAACGCATTCAAAAATTATGTATGTAAATTAAAAAGAATTAGTGAAGGCTTTTTTGTAGAATAAATACCTTCACTAATCATCTCAAAATTTGAGTTGTGAAATATTGAAAACATTTTTCACTGAAAGACGCCTTTAATAATCTAAAAAATATTAGGAGAAAATTATTGAAGGTATTTTTCAATAATCTTAAAAATATTAAGAGAAAATTATTGAAGGATTTGTTTTCAAAAAATACCTTCAAAAATTATTCACGTAAATTAGAAAGAATTAATAAAGGTGTTTCTGTATAATAAACGCTTTCATTAACCATCTCAAAATTTGAGTTGTGAAATATTGAAGGCGTTTTTCACTGAAGACGTCTTTTATAATCCCAAAAATATTAACAAAAAATTATTAAAGGTGTTTGTTATCAAAAACCGCCTTCAATAATTATGCACGTAAATTAGAAAGAATTAGTAAAGATGTTTATGTAGAATAAATGCCTTCACCAATCGTATCAAAATCTAAGTTGTGGAATATTGAAGGTGTTTTCCACTAGAAAACACCTTTAATAATCCTAAAAATTTTAAGAGAAAATTATTAAAGGCATTTGTTCTCAAGAAATGCCTTCACTAATCGTCTTAAAGTTGAGTAACGAAACATTGAATGCATTTGTCACTAGAAAATGCCTTCAATGAATCCCTTTAATAAAAAAAAATGCATTATGCAAGGTATTTTTTTGGAATAAATACCTTTAATGACCACTTAAAATTTTAAAAGTGTAAAATTATTGAAGACATTTTTAGTAGAAAACTGCCTTTATTGATATTCATATATAAAAAGGAAGAAATTATTCAAGGCATATTATGCAAGAAAACCTTCAATAAATACACCATAAAAATTAGATGAAATTTCTAAAGGCATTTTTAGAGCATAAACACCTTTAATAATCCCAAAGAATTATACTATGACTCTGTTGATGGCACCTATAATATATTCAAAAAATATTTAGGAGAAAATTATTGAAGACGTTTTTCTTAGTAAACGCTTTCAATAATCTTGTCAAATAAAATTGGCCTCAAACTTAGCACAATCAATCACCAACTTAAAGCTTCATCTTCATTGTTTTAGTATTTCTCTTTCCAAACCAACTACAAGTTACTTCCCTTTCTTTCAGCTTTTACTATTTTAGCATTGTCTTTTACAACCCTATTTTGACTATTCGTTAGTTATTTACTGATATTTTTACTTAATTCGACTATTCCTTCAGCTTTTGCAATTGGCAATTTTCATTTTGGTTTAAACAATTTTTTCCCAAACCCACATTCCTCAAATACCCATTTGTAAACCATCATCCACTTCCTTGTTCTTTTCATTTTTTTCATTTTTTGGGTTTCTTTTATACCTGTTTTACCTTATTTCAACCCTAACTACAAAAACTTTTGGATACTGTCTATGTTAGCAGTAGTTTTTAACATTCATAATATCAGGTACCTGATAAAATACTTCACAACAAAGAGTTCTCATTTTCTGTAAGTATTGGTCATGTTATTATCTTTTGTTTAAAACATAGTCAACTTAAGTATTTGACATGTTCGTTTTCATATAAATTATTTATATACATATGGTCTGATAATGTAGCAAGTATTAAATAGATAAAAGTTGGATGCAAAAGTCAAGATTAAGTTAAGAGTATAGAGATGGAGTGAAAATTTTTTTTAATTTTGTATTTGAGAATACAAGTGAAGATGATATAATATTATGCCTATATGTGAAGTGTGGTAATATAGATTGGCAAATACATCAAGTTATTTTTGAACATTTAAGTTGTATTGAATTTTTCTAACGATATGTTAATTGATATTTTGATGGAGAGTCTATACTGTTAAGGTATTCCATTAGAGTTCATTCAACTTCAAGGGCTCCTAAACACCAAAGTGATCTTTTGATAACAAATGACATTGAAGGCATGTTGCAAGCTGCTTTTAACATTCATAACCAACATCTTCATAATCTTTTTCCTCAAAATGAAGGATTTAACTAGTCCAATATTGAAATGAATGAATTTGGTAAACTTAAGATAGGTGTAGGTGACCAATAACCTAGAGAAGAAGCATCAAAGTTTTATAGGTTGCTTGAGGATATTAATGAAGAACTTTATGAGGGCTCGAAGCATTCAAGGTTATCTTTTTATGTTTATCTTTTTCACTTGAAATGCTTATGTGGATGGACAGAAAACTCTCTGACTTTATTATTAGAGTTTATAAAAGAAATGTTTTCTTTTGTAAAAATCTTTGAATCTTGTAAGGAATCAAAAAATATGATAAAAAATTTAGGTCTCGGATATAAAAAAATTCATAGTTGTCCCATGATTGCATGTTGTATTGAGGTGATAAAAAAATTTAAGAATCTTGTTATGTGTGTGGTATTTCTCATTGGATAGACAAAAACCTCGATGAATGGTTGAATGGGGATAGTGATAAGGTCAATGTAAAAAAGAAGCCTATTAAGGTTTTACATTATTTTTCATTAATGTCAAGACTTCAATGACTTTTCATGTCTTTCAAACTTGCAGATGCAATGAGGTGGCATTATAAGAAGCGGACAGATGATGGATCATTGAGGCATCTTATAAATTTTTTGGCATGGAAATCATTTTATTCTAGGTTTTCAGATTTTGCATTTGATCTTCGAAATGTTATGCTTAGACTAGCATTTGATGGATTTAACCCATTCAAAATGATGATTACTTCTTATAGTACTTGACCAGTTGTATTAATTCTTTACAAATTACCACCATAGATTGCTAAAAAGCAACAGTCATTTATATTGTCTATGATAATTCTAAAAAAAAAAGATCTGGTAATGATATAAATATCTACTTACAACCCCTTAATAAAGAGTTAAAGTAGTTATGAGAAGGAGTTAAGAGCTATGATGCATCAAAAAAAGAAAACTTCAATATGCATGCTGCTTTATTATGGACTATCAATGATTTTTTTACTTATGCGAATTTATCTGATTAGAGTACAAAAAGTTATTATGGTTGCCTATGTTATGCTACACAAACATGTTCGAAGTGATTACCTAATAGTAGAAAGTTTTGTTATATGGGATATTGTCAATGGTTAGATGATAATCATCGATTTAGATTTCAGAAACATCTCTTTGATGGAATTGAAGAGTTGAGGAGATCACCTTTACCCATTAGTGGGTCTAATATCTTGTTAAAGTTAAAAGATATTAATTTCACTTATGAAAAAAATGACTCCATTAAGAAAAAGAATAAGGGACATGTTTGAAGGTGTCTTGCCTCATATTACATAAGTTGATGATACTGATATTGACATTGGTGATCTTGATGTTTAAAGTATGAAAAGGACGATGTAGAAGATGACCCCAATGAATCTGAGTTGTAGAAAGAAAGTATTTTTTTAGTTATCTTATTGGAAATATAATTTATTACACCATAACCTTAATTTGATGCACATAGAGAAAAATGTTTACAAAAATTTTATCAAGACAATTCTCAATATGAATAGAAGATCAATTGATGACTTAAAGAGTCAGCTTGACCTAGTTGATTTAGATATTCGTCCTAACTTTCATCCAATGTTGCTTCTTAATGGCAAATATCGATTGCATGCTACTTGCTTTGGGATTTCTAAATATGAAAAAGATGTGTTTTGCAAGATTTTGAAAAATGTCAAAGTTTCAAATGGCTATGCGTCAAATGTATTGAGATATGTGAATCTGAAAAAGTGAAAACTTTCTTCATTGAAGTGGCATGATTATCACATTTTAATGCAAGACTTACTTTCAATTGTGTTATGTTCATCAATGTCAAAGCAGGTCACTTTTGTGGTAATTGAATTGAGTAACATATTTAAATATCTATGTGAGAAATGTATGAATGTGAAAAAGATTGACAAACTTCAAGATCGAGTCGCAATTGCTTATGCCATTTAAAGAAGATTTTTCCTTCAAACTTCTTCACTATTATGATGTATTTGGTTATCCACCTTTCATATAAAGCAAAAGTCGATAGGCTGATTTATTATTGATGAATGTATCCTATTGAAAGGTATTATTATTTAATGGATTGATTAGATTTTTATTGATGATCTTGGCATTCTAATTAAAAGATATATGACTAATATTTTATGCGATAGATATATGACTAATGTTTTAAATCTCTATATGGGAAATATATGAATGTGGAAGAGATTAACAAACTTCAAGATCGAGCCACGATTACTTTATGTCATTTAGAGAAGATTTTTCCTTCAAACTTCTTCACTATTATGATGCATTTGGTTATCCACCTTCTATATGAAGCAAAAGTTGGTGGGTCGATTTATTATCGATGGATGTATCCTATTGAAAGGTATTATCATTTAATGGATTGATTAGGTTTTTATTAATGATCATGCCACTCTAGTTAAAAAGATATATGACTAATGTTTTATGTGATAGGTTTTTGAGAAGGTTAAAGTCTTATTATCACAATAAACGCTATCCGAAAGGTTCTATTGTTGAAAGATATTTAGCAAAAGAATGTATGATATTTTTTTCTCGTTATTTGAAAGATATTGAAATGAGATTTAATAGATCATCGAGAAATGTCAGTATATAGCAACATGACTCTGCCTATTGGTATATTTTTCAAAGTTTTGGACAACCAATAGGCAAAGCTGAAATGGTGGAGTTAGATGATAAATTTTGGGCACAAGCACATCAATATGTTCTTTTTCATCATGATGCTATTAAATCATTTTGCACGTAAGTTTTTTAGCAAAGAAATTATTCATTACATTAACCATAATTTATTTATTTTTATTATTAATACTTTATCATGATGTTTTAGAGTGAGTATAGAAATAATTTGAGAGTTCCTACACATTATCGATGATCAAACCCTCGAGAGCTTGATAAGTTGTTTGTCGAAAACTTTCATGAATGGTTAAGAGCAATTGTAAGTAATGCCATACTTCCTTTTATGACAAATCTACATAGAATGCTTACGTTATAATTAACATTAATAACATATATATATTTATTCCACTTTTATAGGTTTTGAGTGGAAAGCTTGTTAGTGAAGAGGTGAAGTGTCTTTCACAAGATCCGTTGGATTGTGAAATGATATAAAGGTTTCATCATCAATAGATTTAGATTTCACACTAAATCCTGTGAGAGATTTAGCAGTACACAAAATTCAGAAGTTATTGTTACTTCATCAACTACTAGCTATACTAGTACTAGGGACACAAACCCTTTAAAAGGAGATGTTGACTATTATGGTATGATTAATGACATCATTGAGTTGGATTATTATGGCAAGGGGAAAGTTATCTTATTTTGATATGATTGGGCAAATGTGAATAGTACGAGAGGTATTAAGAAAGATTAGTATGGATTAATACTTATGAATTTTTTTAGATTAATTCACACTGGATAACAACTTATCGATGAACCTTATAGTTTTTCATCTCAAGTCAAATAAGTTTTTTATTCTGAAGATCCCAAAAAATTAGGTTGGTTTCTTATTCTTCGAAACACACCTGGAGACTTCTTTGATATGGGATTAGATATAAGAGATGATGTTGAACATGGAACTGAATGTTATCTTTTTGCTAAATAAAACTTGGATAAAAATATCTCCAGTACCTACGCTCAGTGGGTCTGCAAAGATGTTAATAAAGACATTTATGAACCATGACATCTATAATTTGTAATTTGAGTGTTTAAGACATAATATAGTAAATGATTATATGTAATTAATGTCGCATTCGCTATTGTATATTTATTGTATTTTAAATCATACATTATCTTTTTATTTAATTAAATTGATATTTTTTTTATATCACAGGTTATGATTTCTTAACTTTTCAATGTCTTTATATATGTTTTAAACTAATATATTTTATATAGTCACTTTTATGATGTAGATAAGCTACAATGCGGATGAGTAGATTGAAAGGAATACATATCAAAGATATTAATTTAGAACCATTTGTGGCACCTGTTGATATTGGCAATAGACTGAATCTTTTGGAGGGGAATGAACGTACTATCAGATCTAACTCAGTCAATTCTAACCTTTCAATTGATATTGGATCTAGCAATACGGGAGGTCTAAGTTTATATAGTATCTCGTCAATTGATTATGCTTTGAATTTGAATACAGGTATCATATACCCCATATTTACAAATCGATTATAATGATAAAAGTATTTCCATTTTACAAATTAATTTTTTAATTTTTGCAGTTGATAACAATGGTCAATGGAGGACCAAAGGCCGGACAACTTTGAAGGAATTGTTTGCACTACCTCAAATGAGCGTATTGTAGTGTTTGTAAACTTTGATAGGCAATCAATTGGTGAAAAAGCTCAACTATTGGCTGGATTTCTAAGCATGCTTACTCGTAATGGAATGAAATTGCCTATTCATTATGAAACATGGCATAAAGTTTCAGCAGAAGTAAAGGCCGATGCTTTAAACTTTATTAAAGTATTAGTACAATTAATTACATATAAACTAAATTAATTATTTTAAATTTGGTTTAATGATTAAAACTTTTCATTTTTGTATTATTCAGTCAAGATTTGTACTTGAAATATCAATCATTTGTGCTTAAGTCATTGAGAAAGAAATGAAAAGATTATAAGCAAATTTGAAGAATAAGTATTTTGATAGAAATACAACTGTAGAGGCGATGATGGAAAATCTACCTCGTAATGTGATTAGATGGCAATATGAACAATTACTTAGATTTTGGTTCTCAAAAAAAGGAAAGGTACTAATTTATAACTTTGTATAGTAGAATAAAATAATGAAAGTGTTTTCTACTTTAAGTTGGTAATATTTGTATTTGTATAATATACCCAATTATTTTTTATGACAGGAAAGAGAATAGATTGGGATTGATAGCAAAAAGCAACAAAAATATAGCCACACAAGTGGATCAAAAAGTTTTGCAAGAAAGTAAAAAGAAATAGTAAGTTTATGATTTAAAACTTATTCCAATGAATTAACTTTTTATGCCGTTAAAAGGTAAATACTGTTTTAATAGCTTTGATAGTTTCAATACATGATATTAAACTTATCAAAAGTTTTGAACTTAGTTAAAATGGATGATATGCATGAAAAAGTTCTTGTTTACGTCTATTCAAGTTAAATTACAAATTTTTTTGTTATTGTTATATTTAAACAGTTTGGATAGCTTCAATACTTGATATTAAACTTGTCCGATTGATTGAACTTAGTTTTTCCGGTTGATATGGGTGAAAACCAATCAACAATGTCTATTTGGGACTATTTTTGCCTTTAAAAAGCAAAAATACAAATTAAACTTTTGGATGGCTTTTAACAGTTTGAATGGCTTCAATCCATGATATTAAAATTGTCTAAATAATTGAATTTGGTTGCCATGATCCAAATGTGTGAAAGGCCAAAATGCTTTTATATACGTTTGCATCTATTTAAAACTATTATGTTGTAAAAGGGCCAAAATATAATACATGATATTAACATTATTCGAAATTTCTGAACTTGATTGACAGGTATGATATGAATGAATAAGTTATGATTGATATGTATCATATCAAATAATATACATTTTTGTATAGGAGATTGAGATGGGTTGTCAAATTGGACATGTGAAACTTTTTCACTTAACACACATAAAAAAAGACGGATCTTACATGAATGTTAAAACACAAGAAATTGTAGTAATTTGTAATTTTTTTAATAGAAAGTAAATATTTAACATATTATCAATTAATCATTAAACTTGATAGTTGTATATGACTATTTTATAGGAGAAAGCAAAAGAGAAAATGACTGCTGAGATTGAAGTAGCATTTGATGGTCTCTTAACATACAAAAATTAAAAAATTAGATATTCATAGAAGTTGTTGGAAAAGAAAGGCATCGACGAGTCTGAGGCCTTGGATTGAGTCTAATACTATGGACGAAGCTCTTAGCAATTTACATTCTCAGCAAGTCAGTCTTCATGAGACATTTTCGATATTGAAAGAAGAGTTACAAACTATGCAACAACGTTTCTAGCAAATGGAAGCAGAAAAAGAACATAAGCGTGCCAAAATTGAAGAAAAAAGTGCTAGAATAGACGAAAAGAGTGTAAAATTTTAGTAGTTACATGATCAATTCGATCATCTTATGAATTTTGTGCAACAACAATTTTCAAAAATTGATCCCAGTGGTCCACTAACTAAGATATTACATTTAGTAAATATTAATGTTTTTTAATATCATAATAGCTTAAAATGAAGTCTTAAAAATTGTATGCTATTATTTAATATGTTCTTGAGAACGTTAGTGATTAAGGTGAAAAAATTCCTTCATTAATTGGTAGCCTTCAAAATGTATGCAGTTATCAATTTTATACATTTTAATTTCTATTTTATTAATGTATTAAAAATTTTAAATGTTATTATACTAATTATTAAATTTTGTGTTAATTAGATGCATATTTGAATGTGAATTAAGTTTATATTAATTTTAGTATCTAAATTTAAACTTATTTATGAAAATAATAAATATTAATAAAAATTTTTATTTAAAAAATATATTTTTTAATTTCATGACGTTTGTGTTAAAAAATGTTGCTAAATGAATAATTTAGTAACATTTATACTATAAAATGCCATTAAAAGTATAAGCGCTCTTACTATAAACTGTGCTAAATTAACGATGTTTTTTCTGATACAAACGCTACCAAAATAACGATATTTTTTTTTATAAAAATGTCACTAAATTAATGGCATTTTTCAGATATAAATGCTGTTAATATAAAGGCATTTCTTTGATACAAATACCGCTAATATAATGACATTTTTCAGATACAAACGTTACTAATATAGCAACATTTTTCAGATACAAACACTGTTAATATAGTGACGTTTTATAAAAAATACCGTTATTTTTTGTAACACGTGTATAATCGACACTCTCACTAATATTTTTCGCAAATGCCATTAATTTTTTAGTGACATTTATAATATACTAAAAAGCAAAACCTTTTTATATTACAAAGTTTAGAGGAGTTGGAAATTGTAGAAAACCGAGAAAGAAACATGCATGTTCATGCAGGCTGTCATGAGAACATGAAGAAAAAGCAGACATTATCACCAGGGTTTTGGTTTTGTTGCTTAATTTACTTTATTTAGAAATCTTTGCGTCAAAAGTTTAGACAATGTTATTGTCAATTTGCTATCATTGATATTGTCTTTTTCCCCTACAATCGTTATTCACTGGACTTTCAAGTTTAAGCTCTTTATCATAATCAGATTTTTTCTTAAAAAAAAATTGAATTTCTAAAGTTTGCGCTTTTAGATTCTTTTTGATAGGAAAGAAAAGAAAAAAATAATCTAATAATTAAACTATAAAATATGATTTTTGTTATGTAATTCAATCCTTAGATTAAAACTTTTTCATTCATTTCCTTTTAAGTTAAAATCGATATAAGTGAGTTGTTAAAAAAAAAAAAACACTAGTTGTTAAATGCAGACGAAGAATTAACTTACGGACTGCATAATGTGTTATTTGTGTTAAAATTTGTTTCCAATGTATAAAGATTTTTTATTTGCATAATTTTTTTTCACAAAAAATAGTATTTAGTGTAGGTTAATATTTAAATTTGAAAATTTTAAAGTAGTTTGAAATTAGTATAAAGTGTAAATTTATCACTATATTTATATGAGTGGTTTAAATTTATAAATAATCATTCAATTGATGTAATTTTATCATTACATTTTTAAATTTGGAGCAAATTTATCATTACATTTCTAGTTTTGAAGCAATTAAAAATATTCAAGTTAGAAAATTTTCGTACAAATTCTTTTACAAAAGCAAAAATTTTAATTTTTTAATTTTATTTATTTATTTATTTTATCTTGATATTTTTATTAAATATAATTAATGGCACATGGTTAGACTTGCTCAAGGATCTAACTAGCTTCTCAATCTTGTGGGTACGTGGCTTAGGCTTAGTTTGGATGCAAAAGTAGGCGACTGTTTGCATAAAAAATGGAGTAAATGTGCGGAGATCCCATTTGGATTTTATGGTGCAGAGGAAATGTTTGGCTTTTTTCATGGGAAGTTACAGATGTGGTGAAGGAACGCACCATTCCATTCTTTTATTTTTACTTTTTAATCTTTTCAATTGTAGTATAAAGATAGTATTAACCGTACATTTTAACCTTTTCTTTTTTTTTTTTTTCATTTTAACTTTTTATTTAAAAATTTAAAATAATTTTGTTAATGTTTTTTGTCAATAAATAATTTTGTTAAGTTAATATAATAAAAATATTATTTAATATATTATTATTAGTTTTTAATTATTTATTAATAAATTATTATTGACCTAAAATTAATTTATTTATTTATTAGTTTTATAAATATTAAATAATTTAAAATTTTTATTACATATAATTTTTAATTTATTACAATTTATTTTATTGTCATCATTGTATTTAGATTAAAAAGTAATTTATTATTATTAATTTTAATTTTATCATTATAATAATTAATTTTATATTTATCATAATTTTTAATTTCATTAAAATTAATTTTATCTTTTATTCAAATAGGCTTTAATTTTGCTTCTATTTTCATTTATATTGGTGGTTGTTTTGTTTTCACCCTTGTAACATGTAATATAGCCTAGGAAGTCTATCTTTGGAGGAGGGGGGTAGTCATTTTTTCTGGTTTTGGCGTCTTAAGATCCCCGTTTTAGATTTTTTTATTTTTTGGGTACGCAACCCATCAGAGAAAGGGGAGATTATAGCCTAGGAAGTCTATCTTTGGAGGAGGGGGGTCGTCATTTTTTCTGGTTTTGGCGTCTTAAGATCCCCGTTTTGGATTTTTTTACTTTTTGGGTACGCAACCCATCAGAGAAAGGGGAGAGTCTTAATTTTTTGGCTTGAAATCAACGGAAATCAAGATTTTTAAATCCTTCCAAGGTACTTTTTTGGAATATTTTGTGCACTTGTGAGAGGCTAAAGAAAGCTTGTATAATCTTTAAATAAAAATATTAATATATAAAAAATTTATAAAAATAACATAACAAAAACATAAATATATTGGATAAGATTTGATGCTCTTAGACCTGTGAAAATTTTTTAATATCAAATTGTTTCTTTATTCAATTTTAATTTTAAAGTACATTTAAATTATTAAAATATTAATATAAAATTTTTTTTAATATTTAATAATAAATTTAAATTAAAAGAACCTAAACAAGTTTAATTGGATGAGCTTGCCCGGGCCTTCGATAAGCCTTTAAAAATGCTAATTGGGTCTGATTGGCTTCGCTCGGTCCATGACACCACAGTCTTAAACTTCCCTTCCAACGTTAAAATATAAATTATTAATTTCATCAGTCTGGCATGTGCTTTGTGCAGAAAGAGTTGGACGACACACTGAAAGAAATGTGCTTTTGAAGAACATACTAGTTCCACCAGATCAAACCATGAAATCTATTGCAGCGGTCATAAAATGTCACTCATTAATATCTAAATATTTGTTTATTTTGCAAAAAAATATAATTAAAAAAATAATTTTTTTATTTTTAATTATTTATTTTATAAAAAATTAATTAGTTAACAAAAAATAATATTAATCAACAAAAAATAAGATAATAACTTTTTTTAAAATTATTTTCCTCTTTTGAAAAGGGGAAGATAATTTTAAAAAAAATTATATATAAGTAAAACTATTTATCAATGTGTTTAAACATAATTTTACTCAAATTGAACCTTATACATAGTTTTTTTAATTCAAACTTAATTTAACCCGACCTAAAATATTATTATATTAATAAATAATATTTTTATTTAATTTTACTTTAAAATTAAAATATTAATATTAAAAGTTTTTTAACATTTTAATTTTAAAAATTTTATAATTTTACTCAAGTAAGATTTTGAATGTAATATTATAAACTCAAAAAGATTTTGAATATAATATTATAAACTCAAATTTAATTTAATTCTACTTAAAATATTATTATATTAATAAGAATATTTTATTTAATTTTAATTAAAATATTAAAATATTAACAATAAAATTCTTTCATATTTTAATTTTAAATATTTTATTTTGTATATTATTAAACATAAATATTTTTAGTATTTCAATAATAAATAGTGTTATATTATTATTTTAAAAATAAATAATAACATATAAAATAATATTTTTATTATTTTAATAATCAATGTCAAATAATATAATAATATTATTTTTTCAATATGAATATTTTAAATATTTTTTTATTATTTTTAGTTTAAAATATATAATTTTATCTTTTTTATTTATTAAGGTATTTATATTCCTATTTTAATAATATATATAAATAAAAAATTTTAGTTATGACTTAAAAATCTATACTTTTAATATAAAATAGAAATATTTTAATAGTATAAATATTTTAATAATAAATATTACTATTTTAATATTAAAAATAATATTTTAAGAATAGTAATAGTATTTTTAGTTTAAAATATATAATTTTATATTTTTATTTATTAAGGTATTTATATTACCATTTTAATAATAAATAGAAATAAAAAATATTAGTTATGATTTTAAAATATATACTTTTAATATAAAATACAAATATTTTAATAGTATAAATATTTTAATAATAAATATTAATATTAAAAATAAAATTTTAAGAATAGTAATAGTATTTTAAATATTTTAAAATATTAATATAAAGAATAATAAATAATTTTATTTTGAGTATTTTTATATTAATAAAATATTTTAATATTAAATATTATTATAAAAATATAATTATTCTTGAATAATAATTTAATAATAAATAATTTGAATATACTTTAATAATAAATAACTTTTAATATTTTAATACTTATATTAATATAATTTGAAAAAAAAAGATTTTTCAGAAAACAACAAAAGATAACATTTTTTATTAATTTATTCAAATAATAGAAAATTTTTACTTTTCCCAAAAATGTAAATATTTTTTATAAATCAATTGTAACGAAATAAATGAAGCTTTAGAATTTTAAAGATTGCATTTCAAGCCTTAACCAAAAGGACATATATCGTGAAGTATTAACACTTAATTTCTCTTTCATCCAAAAGAAAAAACTTAAATTTTTTATTTATTTATAATTTTATTATAATAAATAAAATAAAATAAATTTTGATTTCAATTTTGATTTCGATTTTAAATTTGAATTTGAATTTGAATTTTTTTCTTTATTTAATTAATAGAAGTGCAGCAAGTGCTACAAAACTTAGAAATTACCTAAATGAAACAAGTTTTGATAGTGTCAATGTGATTCTTAAGTCTAAAAATTAGTTTTCAACTAGTGTTTTAGGTTCTAAGGTCATGTTTGATATATGAGATTATGATAGGATATGATAAAATGATATTATGAAGATGATTAAATTAAACAATTTCATCTTATTTTATATTTGATGTATGTAAGGATTAAGATAAGATAATTTAGTTATTTGTCAAAATTATCCTTTCTTAAAATTTATATAATTTAAATAATTGATGTAATTTTTAAGGGTATCATTGGATATGTAAGTTTAATCACATGAATTAAAAATAATTCTCTCCACTTAAAGAGGATTGCATAATCCAATGCCAAGAGGATATTAATCTTCCTTGCAATCCTTGTTCCTTTCTTTAGATACAAATTAAACACAATATAAAATTGTTATGATCCTATCCTATCAATAATCTTATGCATCAAATGTTAATTTAAATCACTATGAATCACGCCCTTCATCTGCCCTCATGGAATCTTTGCTTTTAAATTGTGTAGGAAAATGATTATGGAATTTTTTATTAGGCGGGAGTTGTGGACAACATATGCACATGGGAAGACATGATTGTAATGCTTATTTGATTTTTTTTTTCTTTATCAATACCTTATTCTATGAATGGGGAAAAAAAACTTGTTCGTAATTCATTTGATGTACATTTTTGGACTACTTATAAATTATATTTGTACAGTTATGAATAATTATCCCTTAATTTATGTTCTTTTCATGATTTGAAATATTTATGTTATTACAATTTGTATTGTGTGAATTGTGCCAATTAAAATATTGAATTAATTATTTTCAAATGAGTTAATACATGATTATATTTGATACATAAATTATGATAAGATAGGATAAGATGATATTATGAATAAGATTAGGTAAAATAATATCATACTATTTTATATTTGATATATGCAAAGATTAAGATAAGATAATTTCTTTGTTTATTAAAATTATCATTTCTCAAAGTTTATACAATTTAAATTATTGATATAATTTTTAAGAATATAATTAGACATATAAATTTAATCCCATTGATTATAAATAATTCTCTATACTTAGAAAAATTTGAATAATCTCGTGCTAAGAGCATAACAATCCTCATTGCTGTCATACCAGTTTTGGGACGTTAGATGTAAAGGATTTTAAAATCAAGAAAAATAAGAGGGGAGTCACCACTAATCTTTTTTAGAGTGTGATTGATCACCCGAGAGTTTATCTTTTTAATAAAACTATAAAAACGGATTTAAAGTTTATCAAAAAGATAAATTTTGGTTTACGAAATCCAAGTTGGGTCCGGGAGTCGTTACGCATGGAGAAAGATTAGCACCCCCACAATGCCCATAAATTTATACTATTTAATCATGCACTATTGTCGGTATTGGATAAAATAGTTTTGTTTTGAGATTTAATATTAATTCCCTTCATTTTTTTTATTTAGAAATATTGAGAAAATCTTTAAGTTAAGGAATTATCTTAAAATTTTTCAACATCTAGGTAAAATTTAAAGTAACTTTTTTTGCTTAAGATTTAACGCAATATTCCTTGAAAAGAAAATAACATTCTTAGTGAAAGATAATTATTGGTGACTTTTCAACATCTAAGTAGATAATCAAGAATTATTTCCTTTGGAATGTTATTTTTGTTTTATTTTATAATATCAAAATTTTAAAAGTAAGTAAATTAAAAAACATTTTGTGCAAAAAAAATAATGGTATTACCATATAGCAAATAAAAATTAAAGATAGAGAAATGCTAATGAGTGCGAACAATAACAAATAAATGAATGTATGCCAATAATGATGATGAAATGCAAATTTGAAATTGGATTCTTAAATATAACGAAACCACCTTGACTCCCAAACATCTAGGTGAAGCTTATGTATGACTATTCATATTTAAGATCCTATTTTATTATTATACCTTTTTTATTTATTGATTTTAATCCCATGGTTAAAGCGAATTAAGGACTGGCATGAAAACTTGATGAAATAAAGTCTCTTAAATACCCCATTATCTAGGCGGCATTCGAGAACAAATTATTTCATGTGAAGTTTTCAAATGTGCCTTTAGGATTTTGGGGTTTTGGTTTGAGTCTCAAGGGTTTTGGGGTTTGGTCTTAGGGTTTAGAGGGTTTTGGTTTGGAGGATTTAGGGTTTTGATTTTATGGTTTATGGGGTTTAGGGTTTAATTTTAGGGTTTGAGGGTTTGGAATTTTGATTTTATAGTTTGGAGGTTTAGGGTTTTGATTGTAAGGTTTAGAAGGTTTAGGGTTTAATTTTAGGGTTTGGGGGGTTTAGGATTTTGTTTTTAGAGTTTGGAGGTTTAGAGTTTAATTTTAGGGTTTAGCAGGTTTAGAGTTTCGTTTTTAGGGTTTGGATTTTAAGGTTTTGAATTTGAGGGTTTGGAAGTTTTCAGTTTTGATTTTAGAGTTTTGATTTAGGGGTTTTGATTTTAGGGTTAGGTTTTTAAGGTTTAGATTTTTTATTTTTTATTTTTTTTGAAAAACATAAACATCTCTAAAAATGCTCAATATCTAGGTAAATTTTCGGAGCAAGTTCGATTTTTATGATTTTTAAAAATTAATTAAAAATTTTCATATATGAAAATTTATTATTATTATTATTATTGTTATTTTATATATATTTTTAATTTTTTTATAATTTTTCAACATCTAGGCAAAATTATATTTTAGGGTTTGATGTTTTTATTCCCTCCAACATCTAGGCAGCGAAAATAAAAATAAAAAATATTATTTTATTTTTATTATCATTTTATTATTATTTTTAAGCATTTTAATATATTTTTTAGTTATTATCCTACTTTGTTTTTTTTTTTTATTACTAAAAATAATCAAATATTTATTCCAACAAATTAAAAAAATTTATCATGCATAAATATTAAAAATAAAACTCAAAATAACAAAAATAATCATATATAAAAAAATTAAAAAATTAAAAAAAAATACTTGAACTAAACCGATCTTCGGTCCAGTTAATGTCGGTTCGACGGTTCGATCCGATTGAACCAACTGAAAGGTGGTTCCAAAAGCAATTCAGTTGAATCGGTTTAGGCTAGGCGAAGGATAGGTCATCGGGTTGGGTGGCGCGGATCTTAGGTCGGATCTGGGTCCACGCGTTGGTCTTCATTGGTCGAAAATGACGTCGTTTTGGGCTTTTGCTTTCTATATAAAGTCAATTTTTTTAAATTCATTTCATCTTTTCTCCAAAAATAAAAATTCTCCCAGCCCCAAAAATCCTCTTCAGCCTCGCTTGAGTTCGACGCCATACCATCTTGTTGGCGGCCGTTTGAATTGGCCATCGGTGGTTGCCGACAGCCATGCGATCACCAAAAAATATCAAAAAGCTTCCACACATTTTCTCAATACCCTCTTTTTAGACCTGACCTTTTTTTTGCCAGAAACTAGCTTGATCAGTGTAGATCTGGGTTTGAAGTTTAGATGCTCTAACTTTTCTTTTTTTTTCTTTTTTAACTAAAACTTTTTTTTGCCCTTTTTGCAGTAGCTTTCTCGGCGCGATTAAATAAAAGGAAAAAAACCACAGTTCTCGTCGACGAGAACTATGGTTTTTTTCCTTTTATTTGATTTTTTTTGTTTTTTTTTTTAATTTTCTAGTGGGTGAGGGGTTTTGAGTGTTCTAATGCAAGTAGAGACTATGGGTTTTTGGCGAAGTAATTGGTGGGGGCTAATTAGGGTTTCTGGGTTTCCAGAGATGTGTCCGAGGGGAGAGCTGGGTGTTTGGTGCCAAAGGTGTGTCCAAAGGTCTATTCCAGAAAGGGCTGAAAGGGGAAGAGGCTAGGTGCTTTATAGGGCTGGCCAGTGGTGTAGGGTTGAGTAGGTGGTGGTTGTAGGGTAAGCTGTAGGTTAGCTGGTTGGGTGGTTGGTGAGGGTGGTTGATTTGATAGGACTAGACATGGGTGGTTGGATAGGCTGTAGAGTGGCTGGTCGGGGGTGGTAGTAGTGCCATACACTAGCCCCTTTACTTTCTGTTTTCTTTTTTTTCTCTTTTTTAAAATTTAAATTAATTTAAATTTTTAATATTATTATTTTTTAATTAAAAAAACTAATATAAAAAGATAATAAAAAAAATTTAGGCCTTAAGCTTAAAAGGAAATAGGTTTCGGGCCTAATTGAATTGAATTGGGCTTGAAGCCCAATTGAATTGAAATCGGGCCTAGAGCTCAATTGAATTGAAATTGGGCCTAAGTCTAAGAACCCAATACACCAGACGAATTTTAAAACGAGATTCAACTAAGATCCAGATAAATTTGGTGTCTACAACTGTTTTTCTTTACACATTACTGAGAATCAGGAATAGGACAAAGATAAATATGCCAATTTTGTTTGAAGCTAACTCGAGGATTTTTCAAAATGTTTGTTTTGTTTGTTTTTTGTGTGTTTATTTATTATTAAATTTTTTACTGTCAGTCAGAAAAGTAAAGAAAATGACTGAAACTACACCGTAAGTCGAAAAGTAAAGATTTGACTATGACATCATTGCCAGTCAAGAAGTAAAAAAATGATCGGGTCAATATTGTGAGTCAAGAAGTAAAGAATCAATCGGAATAACATCATAAGTCGAAAAGTAAAGAATTGATCAGGATAACACTACAAGTTGAAAAGTAAAGAGTTGATCGAGATAACACCGCGAGTCAAAATAATAAAGAAAATGGTTGGGACAACACCATAAGTCAGAAATAAAGAATTGACCAGGACAACACTGTGAGTCAAAAAGTACAGAGTCAACCGAGATAACACCGCGAGTTGAGAAGTAAAGAGAATGACCGAGACAACACTGTAAGTTGAAAAATAAAGATTCAATTGGGATAACATCGTCAATCAAAATTATGCTCGGAGGTCTTAAAGATTATGCTCGGAGGTCTTAAAAATCATGCTCAAAAGTCTTACAGAATTGATTCAAACAACACCATAAGTCAAAAAGTAAAGAATCGATTGGAATAACATCATGAATCAAAATTATTCCTGAAAGTATTAAACATTATGCCCGAAGGTCTTAGAAATCATGTCTGGAGGTCTTACAGAATCGACAGGGACAATACCGCAAGTCAAAAATTAGAGAATCAATCGAGACAATACCGCGAATCAAAATTATACCCAGAGGTCTTGAAGATTATGCCCGAAAGTCTTAGAAATCATGCACGAAGGTCTTACAGAATCAACAGGGACAATATCGCAAGTTAAAAAGTAAAGAATTGATTGGGATAACACCGTGAATCAAAATTATGCCTGGATGTCTTAAAGATTATGCCCGAAGGTCTTAGAAATGGTGCTTGAAGGTCTTATAGAATCGATTGGAACAACATCACAAGTCAAAAAATAGAGAATCGATCGAGACAACACTGTAAATCAAAATTATGTCCGAAGATCTTAGAAATCATGCCCAAAGGTTTTATAGATCTCAAAATTTTTGAATGCTCCTCTAATCAAAGGCCATAAAACTTTAAAATATTTAAAATTGAAAGTGGCTTTCCCCCAATCAAAGTTGATAAATGCAATCATAGTACAAAAGTCTATTCTCATCAAATGATGCTAATGGAAATTTTGATATGATTACAAATGTCAATGCAAATGCAAGAATGTGAATGCTTGATGCAAATACATTTAACAATGACAATGTTCTTTCCATGTAAATGCTCATACTACTACCTTTTCTTAGGATATAGATGCCATGATGCAAATGCGAATTCTTTTTATAGTGTGAATGCAAATATCTTATATAAGTGCCAATGCAAATGATGCAAATACGAATCTTTTTCTTGCGATACAGATGCAAGTGATGCAAATGTAAAGATCCCTTTCATGGTACACAGGCAAACGATGCAACCACAAACGTCTCTTTTTGTTTTTTTTCATTTATAGGTCAAATGTCTTTCTTATGATGCAAGCAATACAGATATGAAGACTATTTTTACCCTCCTTTTTTAAAAGAATCTTTGTTTAAATTTTCAATGTTTCATTTTCACGAAGAAAAATGATCTTAGTATAATGTATAAAATGCTCAAATAATCTCTAAAATTTTCATAAATGATTTAAAAATTACCTCACATAATTTAAAACTTAAGACTTCTGAATCTCTTGAAAATTGATGACTACTATTTGGAAGGCTTATGGGTAGGGTAATTGACAATTCAATTTTTTCACTGGTGGCATATCTCATGGAAAGCTTGACGAGGGTTGCAAAGACTTCTCTTGGGCTCATAGAAGAGATAATTTTCTAAAATACTTTTCTTTTATTAAAAATGTGATACTTTAATGTGTATCAAAACTAACCATTACCTTTCAAACAGGATATGGGAAGAGTACAAGGCTAGTTTTTTTCTTTTTTTTTTTTTTTGAAATGTAAGGTCTTTAATGGGTACTGATCTTTCAAAGGTTTTGCATTAAGAATTTTTTATTCTGGATAGAACCTTGAAACTCTAAAACTCTTTTAGGGCCAGCTAAATTAGGCTTAAATTTCATTAAAGGCCAGCTAAATTGGGCTTAAAACCTTATTTGGAGCCTAATAAATTGGGCTTAAAACTTCATTAATGGCCAGATAGACTGGGCTTAAAACTTCAATGATAGCCAGATAAACTGAGTTTAAAATTTCTTTAAGGGTTAGCTAAACTGAGCTTAAAACTTCATTGAAGGCCAGATAAATCGAGCTTAAATCTTCTTTGAAGGCTAAGTAGACTAGACTTAAATTTTATTGGGGGCTAGTTAAACTGGATGTAAAATTAGGGGTTAGCTAAATTGGGCTTAAAATTGAGGGCCAGCTACACTGGGCTTAAAACTTCATTGATTTGAATTTTTCTTAAAAACTAACAATTTCTATTAGAAATGAAAAGAATAAAAAATCTCTCACAATGGACTGGTTGATTTAGTAGCCAAAGATTCTCGCTGATTCAAAAAGATTCCACCACTTAGAAGTGAGAAAAGAGGTATACACTTTTTCACCTAATACGAGATTTTATGCCAACTAATTTAGGCTTATTGTGCCAGTTGAACTAGGCTTATATGCCATCTAATTTGGGCTTGCATGCTAGTTATACTGGGCTTAACTTTTCATTGGTGCCAACTAAACTGGGCTTTAAACTTCATTGGTACTAAATAATCCAGGCTTATGTGCCAGCTAAACTGAGGTTAAACTTCTTTGATGCCAAATCATCTAGGCTTAAGACTTCATTGATGCTAGCTAAACTGGGCCTGAAATTTTTTTAAAAAAAATTTGGTATTCCCTATCAGAAATGAAAGATGTGAGAATTTTCTTTCCAAATGGATGTAATGGTTTTATAGATAGAGATGTTTATTCAAAAGGTTTCAATACTTGAAAGGAATGAATGAGGCATATAATTTTACATGCAAGCTTACAAATGAAACATAAGCTTTTCTAAAAACATGAATTCCTTGAAAATCAAACATATTCAACATTTTTCTTAGTCTCTAAATGCAACATTTTGATATATATCAAGGTTAGCTGTAAAGGCTTGAGATTTTAAAAAGTTATTTGCAAATGAACAAAAGTTGAAATTTTCAAAATCAACCAATCTCAGACTTCTATGGCTTTGATATTTCAGATCTTTTAAAAAGGTTTGGCTTTAGCTTTATTCAGCATCCACCATATTTAACATAAGGAGTGGCATTTTAGGGTTTACTTTAGGCTGCCCTTTTGAAGGTTTTCACCCTAGAGCTGCTTTTATTTCTATTTTTTTTGTTTATTTTTTTTACACACCATGCACTTAAAAAATTCAAACTTAATTTGAAAAAGGAAAGGAATTTTTTTGAAAGGGTTTAACGGTCTAAATAGAAAATTAGGTAATAAAGGGAAATTCAAAAGATTCATGTTCATTTTTCCAAGAGAAATGCTTCAATTTTAAGCCTTCATACTTGATCCCATATGTACTTTTCAAAGGTTCAGACAGAAAATTAGGTAATAAAAGGGAACTCAAAAGATTCATGTTCATTATTCCATAAGAAATGCTTTAATTTTAAACCTTCATACTTGATCCAATATAAACTTTTCAAAGGTTGTAACGTAGGTTAAGGTTCAGGTTTGCCAAAGAAAAAGATAAAAATGCCCAAAATAAGTATTTAAAAGTATTTAAAACTAAGGATCATTTTTCATTTAAAGGATACACTCTAAGGTATATCCCTTTTTATGCTTTTCACCCATTCATTTCTTTTCTTTTTCCTTATTTTGTTCTTCCTTTTCTTTTATTTTTTCTTTTTTTCTTTTACATTCTTTCACTGAGTAGATTCAAAACTTTTATAAATTTTTATATTGGGCTTTTGCCCATCTCACATGAGATTCCATTAGACATTCCCATTCTTACCCCCAAATGCATTCTTTTTTGCCCCTCTAATGTAAAGGGTGATCCTTAATCAAGATTTATTTTGAGAGAATTTAATCAAGCTCAAAGGGATAACAAGGGATAAATTTTTCTTTTTGTGAAGGGATAATGAAAGATGGTCATTTGTCATTTTAAGCATAAACACTTAAATTGAAGAGCAATTCTTTTTAGGAAAATGAACTTGAAGAAAAGTTTTTATTTCAAAATTTTTTTTTTGAATTATTGGCTTTTTTTATTTTAGGTTTTTTTTTCATCCCTTTTCCAAAACTTTGATTTTGTCAAGACTTTATTTGGATTTGCTCAAATTTTCTAAGTGCATGATGTCATAACCATTTTTTTTTTCTTTTTTTTTTTGGACATATGCCCATGGTTCACACCTAGATTCATTCTATCAATAATACGCTTCATGGAAAATGCCTTATTTTAACAAACCACCCTTAATGAAAGTAATGATCATGTGGAATGAGTTAGAAAAGTATTATGTGGGCTAAAACTATTTAAGGTATTAGATGATTTAAGTTACTCCATAAAATGAAAACAAAAAGGTTGATCATAACTCAAGTTGTCTTTAGAGGCAATGGGGTCTTTTTTCTTTGACAAACATGCCCCAAAGACAAATGACTAGGTCGATTTTGGGGTAAAGAGCTGAAAAGTCAATATGTTTGAGTTCATTTTACCAAATTTGGGTTTGAAAATTTTGGAACTGTAGCATAATCTTGACATATCAAATTATTGTATTTGAATTCTTAAAAATATCATATATACTTGATTTTCTAGGAACCACACATTTTTTGAATGGATGTTTCATTATTCATTGCCTTGAAAAAGAATATCGCTTTTTGATATAATAACAGTATTAGATAAAAGCAAGGTTTACAAATTCAAATTCAAGGCTGTCAAGAGGTCATGGCTAATGAATGGAGTCAACTGAATGATTAAAGCAAATTAATGTTTAGGTATTTGAGAAATTCCTAATAGTGATCGCCAATTCATCTTAGACTCAAAACTTTTTTTTTTTGCTTTTTTTACTTTTTTTAATGTTTTTTTTAAGGCATTGCTATAGCCTCGGTACTTAACCATGTGGTGGCTTTATTCATATCTAACATCCTCCCATTTTTACTAAATTTTTTTAAAAAGAAAACCAACCATATATCAAAAACTTATATGAAATAAAAGACCTCAAATGATAATATAACCATAAAATACTATAATGCACAATGTTCACTCATGCAATGCAAACCTTTGGACCTAACTGAAAAATTTACCATCTTGATGGTACTTTTGAAATGACATTCAAAGTTGCGTAAATAAAGGTTGTCCACTTGACACTTCAACTTTAGCATTATTAACTTGCAACTCTACTACTATCAATCATCAATACCACTAACTAGCTCTTTAAACTTTACAGCATTTGCATCGATCAAAGCTTGAACTGTATCCTTAAAGGTAGTACAATCTTTTATGGAATACCCTTTAATTCCATCACTTTTGGTACAAAAGCTTTTTGGGTCTTTCAGGAACAACAAAAATCATATGATTCTTGATTAGTAAGGTAAAAAGCTCAGCGTAAGGTATTGAAAGTGAATGATATACTTTGACTCTCATTCTCTTACGACTTCGTGAATGGCTTGAGTTAATCTTTGCTTCTGTAATTGTTTGTGGTGAAGGAATTAGAGCACACAGATGAAATGGTTGGGGAAAATCACCAATCTAAAATATCAATTAAGGATAATATAGTGACCATTTTGAATAGTCGTCCATTAAATCTTCTTGTATCATGAAGAAATTTCTCTCATTTTACCTTTTAACAATTGTTTCTTGGGCTTGTTTGCAAAAATAACTTCCTTCTTTTTATCATTAACATCTATAATTCTTTCTCTTTTTATCTCATCCTCAATTTTGCTTACAGCAAACAATAAATTCGTAAACTCTGACGAAGTGTTACTGATCAACTTATCATAATAGAAAAAATGAAGGGTATCTATAAATAGGAAATTCAGCTCCTTATTAATAAGAAGTGGTTGCACTTATGATTTCATTTCTTTTCATCTAACAACATACTCTTTATAGCTTTCATTGGGGTTCTTTCTTATATTTTAAAGGGTTAATTGGTCTGGAGTTAACTCTAACATATACTGGTATTGCTTTAAAAATGCCTATGATAAATCCCTTCAAGTATGAATTTAACTGCTTTTCAAACTATAATACCAATTAGTTGCTACCCTAGTCAAACTTTCTTCAAAGACATGAATATACAGCTTTTCATCACTAACATACCCAACCATTTTGTGACAGTATTAAGCCAAATGTATTTTAAGACATTCGGTTCCATTATACTTTTCAAACATCAGAACCTTAAACTTATGCGAAATAATCACATCTAGAACTAGCTGAAATTCCTTTACATTACAAGATTCATCCTTACCTTCAATAGCTTGAACTCTTTCTTCCAAAAGATTATACTTTCTCTGTTCATTTAGATTTCTTAGTTTTTCCCTTATGAGTCCTAAGCCAAGTCTTTCAGGATGATTATTTTCCCGAGCACACTATCCATCAATGATATTTTTTATCTCTCCTAAATTGATCAATATTCTCCAAATCCTTAAAAGAAATCATAGAGATTATTCTAAAAAAAATTCTTTCTTTTAGAGCACATGAGAATTGCATTATATTGAATGAATACATAAATGGATGAATGAGTGAATGAACGAATGAATGCATAAATGAACGAATGAATGAGTGAATTCGTGACTGACAAAACTCTTTAGTAAAAACTATGAAAATTGGCAAAGGGCAAAAATGAAAGATGAACTATAATTCATATATCTAAATTCAACAAAAAATGTCATGTCAACATAAAAAAAATTTCAAACAGAAAAAATTCATAAGGTATTTTATTTTTTGAACAACCTATCACTTAAAGACCCTCTTTAAACAAAAGTCCCATCCATGTTTATCATCTTACCATCCTTTTCTCATTATTCCTAGATCTTTTTAATCTCCTATTATAGTTAGATCGGACCATTTTGCATCTATAAATGATTGTACCTTATGCTTAAAACCTTTACAATTCTTAATAGAATATACTATATTTTTATTATGGTATTCACATCTTGCATTTGAGTTAAATTATTTTGGGCATGGAGGCTTTAAAGGCTTTGAAGGCACAGGGACAATAAGGTGTCTCTCAAACAAATAGAACAAAAATTTTTTTTAATGAAATGGGGAGAGGGTCTCGTTGTTTCTTTTTCTTAGGTAATTTTTAGGTAACAGGTTAACTAACAGTTCTAGGATTCAACAATGGTGTAAAAGTTTGAACTTGATCAATCGACTGAACAGGTGGTTGGGGAATGAAAGGTCAAAGATTTTGGTTCAAATATAGACTTTTTGGAGATTGTATGAAATTTGAAAGCCTGATCATAGATGTTTGAAAAAGAGGTCGAAAACAGTCATGGAAAGGATTTGAATGCAAGTTTGAAGTTGGAATAATTAGCAAAAGCTGCACAAAACCTGGTTATCCTGTCTTGAAAATCAAATTATGAAGCTCAAACCCTTGAATGGTTAGATCACTCATCACTTTCATGATCTTGTCGAAATTTTCATTATTGCTCAAACTATGGAATAATTTAGCATACTTTGAAAGTTTACCAGGTCTACTTGGAATCGGTTAATCATGACTCCATAAATTCATAAGGCTCTCTTATGCTCTCAAATGTCATGACCAAACTCATCTTGATTTCGTTCTAATGCACTAATTTGGGCTTCCAATTGATCTTTCATATTTTTGGCTTCTTATACTCACTAACAAAAATATTATTTCAAAGGTTTAACACCAACAATGCTTATGCTATTATTCTTACTGAATGCATGGTATAATTCCTAATTTGTATGTAACATGTTTGTGAATGCTTGAATATGATAATAATGCAAAGATATATACAAAGATGGAATAACCTAAAAATATACAAACAAACCTAATGATGAATGGAATGACTAAATTCCAAACAGGAAACAAAACTCTTTACCTATCCAAATCTTTTCTTTTTGTTTTCTTTTTTCTAGTTTTGTTTATCCTAACTTTATTTACACTATTATTACCCTTAAACACAAATTGTATCCAAGTGCCCCACATATCTTAATTTGGGTAATTTTTACAAAAGAGAAAAAAATGGCATGGCTTTGGACTTCTAAATGATTTTTACAAAAGGTTGACACCCCTAATGGCTCTATGAGAACTTTTATTTTTCTCTACCTTTCTTTTTTCTTTTTTTCTTTTTTTTCCAACGACTGACCTTAAATAAATACCACATCTTAAAATATAATGCACACAATCAAAGAATATATAAAAAATAAAATGACTCAAGAATTCAAAACAAAAAAGTCAAAGAACTAATATAACAACCGTACAACAAAATAATATAATGTACAATGTCCTAACTTTTGGTAATTTTATAAAAATGTGGCATGGCTCTACCTTAGGCATGATTCCTATGGCTCTCAATATGGTGGGCTAGGATTGATTTATCTAAGGTTCCCAAACTATTCCTTACATCACTGTCTATTATAGACAAGTAAGGTTCTCGATCCTTAACCATTGTAGGCTACTAACAAAAATGGTTAAATCTAAATGAAAGTGTTTCGCTAGCAAATACGGAGGTTATCACCTCACAAGAGCATAGCTATTTCACTTCCTCATAAAAAGGATATAGCTCGGGTTTAGAGCTCATGCATGTAAGTTTATATGCAAAAGTGTACAATGTAACATACTAATCAAAATATTATAAATAAATCATAAACATAAGATCACAACCAAAATAATAACTAATATACAATTTATTTTATTTATTAACTTGTATATATTTTTATGAAAAATTAAAGTAAAGGAAATTAAATTAAATATCAAATAAAACCAATTAAATCCAATCATTATTAATAACGCATAATTAAAGTTTTGGCTTGACTCTCAAATGTCTCTAGTAGAGTCACCAAGCTGTTGTAATGGTTTTGGGACCGTCAGATGTAAATGATTTTAAAATTAGGAAAAATAAAAGAAGAGTGACCACCAATCTTTTTTAGGGTGCGATTGGTCACCCGATAGTTTATCTTTTTAATAAAACTATAAAAGCGGGTTTAAAGTTTATCAAAAAGATAAATTTTGATCTACAAAAAATAGGTTGGGCCTGGGAGTCAGTTACACATGAGGAAGGATTAGCACCCCTATAATGCTCATAAATTGGTACCATTTAATCATGCACTATTGTCGGTATTGGATAAAATGGTTTTGTTTTGAGATTTAATATTAATTCTCTTCATTTTTTAAAAAAATATTTTTCACAAAATTTTTTTATTTAAAAATGTTGAGAAAATCTTTAAGTTAAAGAATTATCTTAAAATTCTCCAACATCTAGGTAGAATTTAAAGTAACTCTTTTCGCTTAAGATTTAACGTAATATTCCTTGAAAAGAAAATAACATTCTTAGTAAAAGATAATTATTGGTGACTCTTTAACATTTAGGTACAGAATCGATAATTATTTCCTTCGGAATGTTATTTTTGTTTTATTTTATAATATCAAAATTTTAAAAGTAAGTAAATTAAAAAACATTTTGTGCAAAAAAAATGGTATTACCAGATAGCAAATAAAAATTAAAGATAGAGAAATGCTAACGAGTGTGAACAATAACAAATAAATGTATGTAAGCCAATAAGTGTGTGTATAGTGATGAAATGCAAATTTGAAATTGGATTCTTAAATATAACGAGACCACCTTGACTTCCTAATATCTAAGTGGAGCTTAGGTGTGACTATTCATATTTAAGATTCCATTTTATTATTATACCTTTTTTATTTATTGATTTTAATCCTATGGTTAAAACGAATTAAGACTGGAAAGAAAACTTGATGAAATAAAGTCTGTTAAATACCCCATCATTTAGGCGGTATTCTAGAACAAATTATTTCAAGTGAAGTTTTCAAACGTGTCCTTAAGATTTTGGGGTTTTGGTTTGAGTCTCAAGGGTTTTAGGGTTTGGTCTTAGGGTTTAGAGGGTTTTAGGGCTTGAATTTTAGGGTTTGGAAAGCTTAGGGTTTTGATTTTTGGGTTTGGGTATTTAGGGTTTTGTTTTAGAGTTTGGAGGGTTTAAGGTTTTAATTTCACGGTTTGGAGAATTTAGGATTTTGATTTTAGAGTTTGGAGGTTTGGGGTGTTGATTGTAAGGTTTAGAAGGTTTAGGGTTTAATTTTAAGGTTTGGGGATTTAAGGTTTCGTTTTTAGAGTTTGGAGGTTTAAGGTTTAATTTTAAGATTTAGGGGGTTTAGAAATTCATTTTTAGGGTTTGGATTTTAGGGTTTTAGATTTACGGGTTTGAAAATTTTAAGTTTTGATTTTAGAGTTTTTGTTTAGGGGTTTCGATTTTCGGGTTTAGATTTTTTATTTTTTATTTTTTTAAAAAACACAAACATCTCTAAAAATCTCCAACATCTAGGCAGATTTTCAAAGTAAATTTGATTTTTATGATTTTCAAAAATTAATTAAAATTTTTCATATATGAAAATTTATTATTATTATTATTATTATTATTATTATTATTATTATTATTATTATTATTATCTTTTTTATATATTTTTAATTTTTTTATAATTCTCCAACATTTAGGTAGAATTATATTTTAGGGTTTGACATTTTTATTTCCTCCAACATCTAGGTAGGAAAAATAAAAATAAAGAAATATTATTTTATTCTCATTATTATTTTAAAGCATTTTTAATATATTTTTTAGTTATTATCCTACTTTTGTTTTTATTTTTATTATTATTAAAAATAATCAAATATTTATTCTAACAAATTTAAAAAATTTATCATGCATAAATATTAAAAATAAAACTCAAAATAACAAAAATAATCATATATAAAAAAATAAAAAAAATAAAAAAATACATTAATTAGACCGGTCAACGGTTCGATCAACGTCGGTTCAACGGTTAGGTCCGATTGAATTGACTGAAAGGCGGTTCGGATAGCAGTTCAATTGAACTGGTTCAGGTTGGATGAAAGACCGGTCATCGGGTTGGGTCGCGCGGATCTCGGGTTGGATTTGGGTCCACGTGTAAATCCTTTTTGGCTTAAAATGACATTGTTTTGGGCTTTTGCTTTCTATATAAAGCCAATTTTTTTTAATTCATTTCATCTTTTCTCCAAAAAAAAAATCCTCCTAGCCTTAAAAATCCTCTCTAGTCTCACCTAAGTCCGATGCGATACCACCTTGTTGGCTACCATTTGAGGTGGCCGTCGGTGGTTGCCAGCAGCCTTGTGTTCACAAAAAAATGTCAAAAAGCTTCCACACGTTCTTCCCAATGCCCTTTTTTCAAATCTGACCTTCTTTTCATCAGAAACTACCCCGATCAGCGTAGATCTGGGTTTAAAGTTTTGGTGCTCCTACTTTTCTTTTCTTTTATTGTATAACTAAAACTGATTTTTTTTGCCTTTTTACAGGTAGCTTGCTCGACGTTGAGGTTTCTCATCGACGAGGACTGTGGTTGTTTTTTCCTTTTTTTTATTTTTCTAGTTTTTTTTTGTTTCTGGTAGGTGAGGGGTTTTGAGTGTTCTGATGCAAGTAGAGACTCTGGGTTTTTGGCGTAGTAATTGGTGGGGGCTGATTGGGGTTTTTGGGTTTCTAGAGATGTGTCCGAAGGGAGAGCTAGGTATCTAGTGCCAATGGTGTGTCTGAAAGTCTATCCCATAAAGGGTCAAAAGGAGAGGAGGCTAGGTGTTTTATAGGGCTGGTCGGTGGTGTAAGGTAGAGTAGTTGGTGGCTGTAGGGTAGGCTGTAGGTTAGCTATAGGTTGGCTGGTCGGGTGGCTGGTGAGGGTGGCTGATTTGATAGGACTGAACAGGGGTGGCTGGATAGGCTATAGGGTGGCTGGTTGGGGGCGGCAGCGGTGCCGTACACCAGCCCCCTACTTTCTGTTTTCTTTTTTTTTTTTAATTTTAAATTTAAATTTAATTTTAAATTTTAAATTTTTAATATTATTATTTTTTAATTAAAAAAACTAATATAAAAAGATAATAAAAATAAAAAATTTTCAGGCCTTGGACTTAAAAAGGAAATAGGTTTCGAGCCTGATTGAATCGAATTGGGCTTGAAGCCCAACTGAATCGAAATTGGGCTTAGAGCCTAGTTGAATCGAAATTGGGCTCAAGTCTAAGAACCCAATACACCCAAAGAATTTTAAAACGAGATTCAACTAAAATCCAGACAAATTTGGTTTCTACACTTGCAATCCGTATTATTCTCTTTAGATATAAATCATATGATATAGGATGATCATTATTATATTTTATCAATAATTCAATGTATTAAACATCACTGAAATTGTATGGCATTAATTCAGGGGTGAATTCCTTCAAGAATCTAAGCAGAAGCTTGTTTTTGAATAAATAATGTTGGAGTTTCCTTTAAATTGCTGGGCTAGCTTGAATAATTTGTCACGCAAACTTGAAGCGTTCATAGTTTTTATTGTTACAACTAGTTTTTATGGGATTTTTTACCAGTGGGAGTTGTGGAAAATATATGCAAGCGGGAAGACATAATTGTAATGTTTATTTTATTTTATTTTCTTTATTAATAATTTGTTCTGTGAATGGGAAAAAAAAAACTTGTTTGTAATTCATTTGATGTACATTTTTGGACTACTTATAAATTATAATTGTACATTTATGAATAAGTACCCCTTAATTTATGTTCTCTTCATGATTTGAATTATTTATGTTGTTACAATTTGTGTTGTTTGAATTGTGCAAATTAAAATATTGACTTAGTTATTTTGAAATGAGTCTAAGTAAATACATGAAGTTTTATTGACATGAATTCAGGGGTGAGTTCCTCTAGGAACCTATGCAGAAACTTGTTTTTGAGTAAATAATGTAGTAGTCTCCTTTGAATTGCTGGGCTGGCTTGACTGATTAATCACGCAAACTTGGTGCGTTCATAGTCATCATCTCAAGTCAATAATAATATTGCCCATAATCCCACTATCTTAAACTTCTCTTCCAACTTTAAAATGGATAGTAGTAATTTCATCAATCAGGCATATGCTTTATGTGGAACGAGTTAGAGACATGTAGACGACACACCAAAAGAAATGTACTTATGAAGAACATTTTAGTTCCACCATATCAAACCATGAGATATCTTGTAGCAGTCATAAAACATCATTTATTAATATCTAATTATTCATTTATTTCGTAAAAAATAATTTTTGTATTTTTAAATATTTATTTAATAAAAAATTGATTGATTAATAAAAAATAATTTATTTATTAACAAAAAATAAGATAATAGCTTTTTTGGAAATTTTTTTCTCTTTTGAAAAAGAGAAGATAATTTTTAGAAGAAAAGTATCTATGAATAAAAATATTTATCAATGTGTTTAAACATAATTTTACTCAAATCAATCTTTGTACATGATTTTTTTAAACTTAAACTTAATTTAACCCCACCAAAAATATTATTATATTAATAAATAATGTTTTTATTTAATTTTACTTAAAAAATTAAAATATTAATATTAAAAGTTGTTTAACATTTTAATTTTAAATATTTTATAATTTTACTCAAGTAAGATTTTAAATATAACATTTTAAACTCGAACTTAATTTAATTCAGCTTAAAATATAATTATATTAATAAAAATATTGTATTTAATTTTGATAAAAAATTAAAATATTAACATTAAAAGTCTTTTCATATTTTAATTTTAAATGTTTTTATTTTGTGTATTATTAGACATATATATTTTTAGTATTTCAATAATAAATAGTATTATATTATTATTTTAATAATAAATAGAAAAATATAAAATAGTATTTTTATTATTTTAATAATTAATGTTAAATAATATAATAATATTTTTTCAATATGAATATTTTAAATAATTTTTTATTATTTTTAGTTTAAAATATATATATAATTTTATATTTTTATTTATTAACATATTTATATTACTATTTTAATAATAAATATTAATAAAAAATTTTATTTATGATTTAATTATATATACTTTTAATATAAAATATAAATATTTTAATAGTATAAACTTTTTAATAATAAATATTAGAATTTTAATATTAATAAAAATAATATTTTAAGAATAGTAATACTATTTTAAATATTTAAAATATTAATATAAAGAATAATAAATAATTTTTTTAAAGTATTTTTATATTAATAAATATTTCAATATTAAATATTATTATGAAAATATAATTATTCTTGAATAATAATTTTAATAATAAATAATTTCAATATGCTTTAATAATAAATAACTTTTAATATTTTAATACATATAGTAATATTATTTAAAAAAATAGATTTTTAAAAAAATGACAAAAAATATTTTTTATTAACTTATTCAAATAATAAAAAATTTTTACTTTTTCAAAAAATATAAACATTTTTTAAAAAACATGTTTTATAAATCAATTTTAACAAAACAAATGGAGCCTTAGAATTTTAAAGATTGCATTTCAAGCCTTAATATTTTGCTATACTTATTCTCATTATTAACCAAAAGGACATATATCCTAAAGTATTAACACTTAAATTCTCTTTCATCCAAAAAAAAAACTTAAAACTCTTTATCTATTTATAATTTTATTATAATAAATAAATTAAATTAAATTAAATTTCGATTTCGAATTTGAACTCGAATTCAAATTCAAATTCAAAATTTTTTCTTTATTTAATTAATAGGAGTGTAGCAAGTGCTAAGAAACCTAAAAATTACCCAAGTGAAACAAGTTTTGGTAGTGCCAATGTGATTCTTAAGTCTAAAAACTAGTTTTCAACTAGTGTTTTAGGTTTTAAGGTCATGTTTGATATACAAAATTGTGATAAAATAGGATAAGATAATATTATAAATAAAATTAGATTAAATAATTTCATCATATTTTATATTTGATGTATACAAGGATTAATATAGGATAATTTATTTAGTTGTCAAAATTATCCTTTTTCAATATTTATACAATTTAAACAATTGATGTAATTTTTAATAGTATAATTTGATATGTAAGTTTAATCTCATGAATTGAAAATAATCATCTTTACTTGAGAATAATTGAATAATCTAATGCTAAAAGGATATTAATCCTCCTTACAATACTTATCTTTCTCTTTAAATACAAAACAAACATGATATAAGATAATTATCATCTTATTTTATCAATAATTTTATGCGTCAAATATAATTTAAATCACTATGAATCATGCCCTTGATATGGCCCCAAGGAATCTTTGCTTCTAAATTGCATAGGAAAACTATCGTGGGATTTTTTATTGTGTGGGAGTTGTGGAAAACATATGCATGCGGGAAGACATGATTGTAATGCTCAATCCTTTGTTCTGCGAATGGGGAAAAAAAACATGCTTGTAATTCATTTGATGTACATTTTTGGACTACTTATAAATTGTAATTGTACACTTATGAATAATTACCCCTTAATTTATGTTCTTTTCATGATTTGAATTATTTATGTTATTACAATTTGTGTTGTTTGAATTGTGCTAATTAAAATATTGAATTAGTTATTTAGAAATGAGTCAAAGTAAATACATGAAGTTTTATTGACATTAATTCAGGAGTAACTTCCTCTAGGAACCTATGCAAAAACTGGTTTTTGAGTAAATAACGTAGGAGTCTCCTTTGAATCGCTGGGCTGGCTTGACTGATTTATCACGCAAACTAGGTGCGTTCGAAGTCACCATCTCGAGTCAATAATAATATTATAAAAATGTTGAAAAAGATGGCATCATGTTGGTGGAAATGAGGACTTACTAATTTGTCTTTGGATGTCCTGAAAATCTAAAAAGGAAGACGTCATGTCTCTGGAAATGAATTTAGCATGCTTGTACTAAAATGAAAACAATAAATATGACAGACACGAAAGGTCCTTGGATGTCCTGAAAATCTGAAAAGGAAGATTTTTGGAATCCCATCATAAATACTAAGAAGAAAGAAACTATCTCGGAGCAGAGGACAAACGTGTGAAGCAAGGTCGTATTACTGTATATTTTGAGGCTTGAGGCCAACTGATGCAATGCATGCATATCTTATGTATTTATATAAACCTTAGCTTGAGTGCATGCATGCAGTAGCAGCATCAGATTTCAAAACGGAAATCAATGGCTATGTGTAAGTTGTTGTTGTTATTATTGTTGTTGGTCCAATTCCATGAGCACCAAGCTTGCTATGAAGACGAGAGGAGGAGTCTATTGAAAATCAAGGCATGCTTCCAATCAAATATTGGGTGTGCAGGCTATTTTGTTCTACCATCATGGGGTGAAGATGATCCAGAATGTTGCCGCTGGGAGAGTGTCAAGTGCGCCAACACCACGGGTCATGTCATTGAACTTTCTCTCGGCAATGTAGGCGAAAGTATATATGGAGACAACTTACCATCTATGCTTAGCCTATCTATATTCCAACCATTTATGGAGTTAAGGATTCTCAATTTAAGTGGGTTTGGGATTAATCTGATTCAGAAGGAAGGTATGCTGCTAAATGCTTTATAATATTTATCCTGCTGAATGAATATGTGTACTTTAATTAATAAATTGCTACAATTCCAAGTATTTTTTAAATTTATTTGACTGGTTAACTTGATAATTGTAATTATACATATATATATATATATATATATGATTACAGGTTCAAATGGTTTGTTGAGACTACAAAAGCTTGAGAATTTGGATTTTTCTGTTAACTAATTTTCAAATAACTCTTTGCGGTCCTTAAGTGCTCTCACATCTCTTAAAAAATTGATTCTAAGTGGCACTTACATGCAAGGATCCTTTTCTTTTCAAGGTACGACTAGTATTTGCTATTAATATCATTTAAGTATTAATTAGAATTATTTAGTTTTGAACTTTAGTGGAGTTAAATTAAAATTTTTTTAACACCTTATAGCAAAGTTACTAAATAATATTAAAGAATAATTTTTATATGTATTTAAAAAAAAAAAAACTGTTATATTTGAATAATCAACAAAATTTAACATAAATAAATATTTAAAGTAATTTTAAGCCATATATTTAATATATTTCTTGCATATATTAACTTTTTTCATACAAACACTTACACACCCACATATACTACATATATGTTTAACGGATAAAACTTACATGAAGTTTAATAGATGAAGTTCGTGAAGTTTCTTATTAAAAATAAGTAAATAAAAACTTTAATAAAAAAATTTAAACCGATAAATTGATAGAGTTCAATGTAAAAATTAATAATATATAAAAATTATTAAAAATATTATTTATAATTTAAACTTGAGCTATACTTACTCAACGGTAAAAATTAAATCAATATTTTTACTAAAAATATTTATTTAATAAATATATCAAAATTTATTAAATTTTTTTTAAAATTTACACGTTTGATTTATGTGGTGAGATCTTTCAATTTGTTAGTTTTAATTTTTAATTTTAGTTTTTATTTACTCATTTCTAATAAGAAAACTTCATGAACTCTACCTATGAAACTTCATGTATGTTTTTCTTCATGTTTACATATTTATTTTACAGTGTTAGTCAAATACTTTTGAAAAAAAGTATAGTCAAATATTTAATATAATTTTCTAATTTTCTAATAATAATTTTAAAAATTTTTATTTTAGTATTAATTAGAAAAAAATTAATAGCAATATGGCACGTAGAATACCCACGTATCAATAGTCTTCAAAATAATTAAAAAAAGATAATGTGAGCAACAACTTCAATCTTGTAATAAACTCCAATGTTTTTAAAAGCATTATTTTATTTTTATTTTTTTAAATAAAAAAATTACCAAATGCATTTTTTTTTTTGGTTATTGTTACTAAAAGAAGAAGAAAGTCCGATTTGAAATTCTATTCAAATTTTTTTTTGAATGTAATTCTTGTTGATTATTGAGTATTATTTTTATATAGAATTATCTGTTTTAAAAAACTTGGAGTTTTTGGATCTGAGCGACAACTGGCTCGAAGGCTCTCTAACAATGCAGGATAATCTTTAAACAAGGTTGAATTTTTCATTTTCCTCGGTTTTTTTTCCTCAATGCTATATTATTTCTCCTTTGCCTTCTCTAATTATTCAAATAAAGAATGATTTGATGATAGTTGAGTGTTGATAATCATTCTTTACGATTTCTTAAATTTAAAAAAGTTATCTAAACTAAGAAAGTCGAAGTACTTGGATGTAAGTTACAACTACTTCATCAAAGATATTATGAGGTTATTGGAATTTCTGTCGTCCTTCAAATTTCTCAATCTTTCTGGTAATGGCACGAAAGGGTTCCTCTCTGACCAAGGTATGTACATGCAATTCCCAAGAAATTTATTCTATAGCAAAAACAAATCTTTTGTATAACAAAAAAACGAGGTAAAGATTACAAAGGATTTGAAAACCTAAATTGTTTCCAAAGCTTAACATTAGCATAAAACATCTAATAAAATTTTAACACTTGTAAAAAATGTTTAGTTATCGTCAAATCATTCAATGCTATGTCAACAAAAAATAAAAAATAAATTTTTAAATTTTTAAAAAACCTAAAAATTTAAAAATATGAAAAATTTTATAAAAAATTTCAAAAGGTCAAAACAAAAAACAAAATATTCTGATTTAAATAAAAAGTTAAAATTTGAATAAATGCAAAAAAATAAAAAAATGATTTTAAAAAAATAAAATCTTTAATTTATTAAAATCTAGTATACTATATTGATCTAGGACAAATCAAGGCCGATCTACACTGAGATACCCGATCGACTCTAACGGCCCCCTACCCCTTCTCCCACCCTTCTCTCTCTTCCCGTTCAATCCTTCATCTCTCCCCTCTATTCTTCCCCCTTTTTCTTTTTCTTTTTTTTTGAAAATTTAAAATTTTGTATTTAAAAAATAAAAATTTAACTTTTTAAAAAAGTTTTCAACATTTTAAGTATTTTAGAAATTTATAAATTTTTTCAAAGTAATTTGGAATCTTAATAAAAAAAATCATATATTTTTTTAATTTTTAATAAAAATTTTAGATTTTAAATTTTTTGGATGTTTTAATTGGTTAAGTAAAAATTCAAATCTTTTTCTAAAACTTAATTTACTAATAGAAAAAAAAAGTCGACTATGTATCCATATATATATACATGTCGTTTTACATGTATCCAATGAAAATAGATTAAAGTTTTGGAATTTCAAATATGATTTGGACATTTTCCGACATGTCTTTTATAAATATTTTGTTCCTTAAGAATAATTAATATTGCTACAAATTGTATGATAAAAAGATTTTGACACATGAATGTATGTCAATGTGTCACGGGTTTCGACCTTAGACTCAGAATCCGTGAGGCCTTAGGCTTGGAATCACCTCATTGTAGCCTAAGTCAGCCTAAAACACCAGTGTGCAGGCATTAGAACAATGAGAAGGGTTGAATGTGTAAGTTTGAGAGAAACAAGAAAACAAGATAGCTTGCTGGAATATGCTTTGTATTCATTGAAACAGAAGTGTATGATGGTGTACAAATGAGGGTAGAGCATCCTTCTATTTATAGTTGAGGCTCCAGTTACACTTAATGGTAATATCCCTAGAATCAAAGCTAAAATCAAGAAATTACAAAGATTACAATCAATCAGAATTCTAACTCATGAATCCTAGGGTCAACCAAATCTGCCAGGAGGCTCTTACTGATCTTGAAAGCTTCCAAAAGATTCCCTTGCGTATCTCCCACCTTGGGCCCTTCTAAAAATGGTACGGGCATCATGCAGGCCAGGCCTTGGCCATGCGGGCTGGCTTACAGGCTGTGCGGGTGTTATAGCCTTGTCTCTCATGCCTTGCATGCAAATACCCGTCAGTGCGCCTGGTGTGCGGGCCTCAACCTCTGGCTCATGTGCTTGTGCGCCTGATGTGCCATGCACGCCCGGCCAAGGCGTGACATTCTCCTCCACCTAATTATGCAACGTCTTTGTTGCGTCTTCTGCATGGTACTACCTGATCTGGTCCTCAAACTGCCATAAGTCTTCTGCTGGTTCCCAGCTCATCTCACTGTCTAAAAGTCTCTTTTAGCGCACCAAGTACTCTTATCTTGGTTGGTAGTTTTTTTATCTCACCTCTCGGTCAGCTATGATGTTGTGGACCTCATTCTCATATGAGGCCCTTGCTCCCAATGGTGCATGTTTTGACTCTGTCCGTCCTGAATCTCTCTCATCCTCATGGAACAGCTTGAGCATGCTTACATGGAACACCAGGTGTACCCTCAACTTGGGTGATATATCCAGCTTGTAGGCAACCTTACCTACCCTCTTGACTACTCGAAAAAGTCCCTCATACCTCTAGACTAGGCTTTTGTGCAGCCCCCTGTGGTGTAAAATGGGATGTAGCTTCACCAACACCAAGTCTCTAACCTGGAACTGCACGTCCTATCTATTTTGGTCTACCCACTCCTTTGACCTCTTTGCTGCCTTGTGTAGACAAACTCTGGCCAAGTTAGTTTGCTCTTGCCATACCTTGGCAAACTTGTATGCTGTTGGATTCGGCCCTATATAACCTGCAGCAATCGAATCGAGTGTTAGTGGTTGTTGACTTGTCATAACCTCGAATGGGCTCTGGTTCATTGCCTCACTCTTTTACAAGTTATAGGAAAACTGTGCAACATCTAACAGCTTTGGCCAGTCCCTTTGTGTGGCACTCACATAGTGCCTGAGGTAGACCTCTAATAGTCCATTCACACACTGAGTCTGCCCATCGGTCTACGGATGCATGCTGGTGAAAAAGTTCAAGTCTGACCCTAATAGCTTCAACAACTCAGTCTAGAACCTACCTGTGAAACGCTCATCCCGATCACTAACGATGGTCCTTGACACTTCCCAGTACTTAACCATGTTCTTCAGGAACAATCGAGCTGCCTCCTTGGCTGGACACTCCTTGGTTGCTGGAATGAAGATTTCATACTTAAAAAACTTGTCCACCACTACCATGATGCTTTCAAACCCTTCTACCTTAGATAGAGTGACTATAAACCCCAAAGAAACACCCTCTCATGGTCGTTCTGGCACTGGCAATGGCTCCAAGAGACCGCCTGGTTTCTTGAGCTCCACTTTATCCTGTTGCACACATGACAAGTCTTCACATAGGCCTTCACATCTTCCTTTATGTGCAGTCAGTAGTTTCGATCCTCTAGCAATGCCAAGGTACGGCTCACTCTTGGATGTCCTGCCCATCTTAAATCATGGCATTCTTGTAAAACTTCCTTGCGGAGCTTTCCATACTACAACACAAACAATCTACTGCCTCTGGTGTACAACAAACCATCTTACACAAAAAATTACCTAGTTTTACCTTACCAGACATACTCCGTAAGAGCCTTGGCTATAGGATTATACATAAGTCCCTCTTTGATGTGCGACACCAGTGACCCCTCTGGTTGGCTAATGGCAGCAAGGTTAACCTTCCTGTTCAAGGCGTCTACCACTAGGTTCGCCCGCTCTGGCTTGTACTTTATTTGGAAATCAAATTTCGTAAGAAAATCTCACCATCTCGCCTACTTAATGGACAACTTCTTCTGTATCTAGAAGTAGCTGGTCATCACATTGTCCATCCTAACCACGAACCTCGACCTTAATAAGTAATGGCATCAAGTACACAAGCAGTGCACCACTGCAGTCATCTTTTTCTCTTAGACCATGTACTTACGCTCAGTCTCGTTCAGTTTTCTATTCTCGAACGCGACTGGATGTCCCTCCTGCATTAACACACCCCCTATGGCAAAGTCTAACGCATCTATATGCACTTCATACTGCTTGGCATGGTCTGGTAAGACCAAGACTGGCTCTTCAGTCACAGCCTACTTCAACCTGTCAAAGGCTTCCTGGCATCTTGTGCTCTACTCTCATGCTCTCTCTTTCTTAAGCAAGTCAGTCAATGGCGTGGCTATTGTTGAATGACCTTTGATGAAGCGCCTATAGTAGTTAACCAGACCAAGGAATGACCTCAACTCAGTGACCTTGGCTGGCGGTTCCCATTCCAGGATTACGTGCACTTTGCCTTTATCCATGTGTATCCTGCCACCTCCCACTATGTGGCCTAGGAATGGGATCTCTTGCTGGGCAAACGAGTATGTCTCCCTCTTGATAAACAGCTTGTGCACCTATAACACCTCGAACACCTATCTCTTGTTGGGGCATTCGTGAGTTCGAATGGCATGACCAAGAACTCATACGAACCATATCGAGTGACACATGCTATTTTTGGCTCATCTCTCACTGCGATCTTAACTTGGTAGTAGCTCGACCTCAAATTCAGCTTGGTGAACCATCTTGTGCTCCCAAGTTGGTCGAACAAGTTTGCAATGAGTGAGATAGGGTACTTATTCTTGACAGTCAGCTTGTTCAAAGCCCGATAGTCTATGCACAGTCGTAACAACCCATCATGCTTGCACTGGAATATAATCGATGCACCATATGGTACCTTTGATGGCCTAATGAAGCCAGCATTAACTAACTCTTTGAGCTACTTCCTTAGCTCCTCCAACTCTGGTGGGGACATTCGATAAAGAACTCTAGCTAGTAGCTTGGCCTTAGACACCAGCTCGATCTTGTGGTCTACTTCCCTCTTATGTGGTAATTGGCTAGGCAACTTTACGGGCATCACATCAATAAAGGTCTTTAGCACCTTTAGCACCTTCAAGGGTGACTCAATCTCCTTCTCCCTTGGCTCCTCATACTTCAGAGCTGCCAAGAAGGTGTCTTTTTCTCTACTTAACGCCTTTACCCGTGACCCAACTCCAGACTCTCTCCTCAATGGCACTAGGCATTGGCACCGTGCATCCAAAATACAAATACAATTGGCAAAAGGCACAAGGAGGACATTAATCCGAACAAGAAAATCCAACCCAATCACAAACTCATAGTCATCAAGGGGTATTACCTTTATGGTTTTCTTACCTTTCCAGTCTCCAAGCTACAACTCCACTCCCCGCACTACTCTAATGGCTGAAACCTCTTTGGAGTTCATCATTTTAATGGTACCAGTCCCTTTCTGCACCTTTAGTCTGAGCTTCTGGGCTCCATCACCTGAAATAAAAAGAAGTGAGGTACCTATGTCCATCAGTGTGCTCACCTTCTAAGCTGCAACCATCAGATCCGTAAACATCAAGCCCTTTGGTTTGCAGCTTCTTTTACTCTGGACAATATTGAGCATCAATGACCCAAGCTTTACTGTCTTTAACTTTGACTCTTCGTCAAACTCTTTGTCTACAGCAGCCAACTTCCCTTTTATGAGCAATTGCATGCTATGTGGTTCCCTCCACATAGGTAACATGCTAGTGGCTTTCGGTTCTCTTTTGCTTTCCACTTGCCAACTGGTGGCTTTCTCTCACCATCCTTAGTTGAACGGTCTCGATCCCCATTTTTGGACTCCCGATCACAATCTTTTCCCTTGGACTGCTTCTTTTGGTCCCTCTCATTCTTGCCCTTACCTTTGGTATCGACTTTCTCTCACCATCTTTGGTTGAATAATCTCGATCCCTATCCTTAGACTCTCGATCACGATCTTTCCCTTTGGACTGCTTCTTTCGATTCCTCCTGTTCTTGCTTTACCTTTGGGCTTGTAAGACTTGAACTTGTTCAGAGGCTTAAACTCTATCAAAGACTTAGTAGTAGTCATGGCTTTAGCCAAGTCATGAACTCCCCTCTATTGTAGCTCATGCTTCACCCATAGCTTCAGCTCATCCATGAAAGCAAATAAGGCATCCTTCTTGCCTAGATCCGAGATTTGTAGTATCAGTTTAGAGAATTTTTGGACATACTCCCTTATGTCCCCTTACTGGCTCAGTTTGCATAACTTTGGCCGTGCCTCATCATCGGTATACTCTAGGTAAAATTGCTACCTGAACTCTTTTTGAAACTCTACCCAGGTTCTAATCTTGGCGCTCCCACACCTAACATCATCACACCTGTGCCTTCACACAATAAGGCTACAGCAGTGAGATACATAGCAACGGTGCTTACCTTTATTACCTCATCCTGCATGTCCATGGCCTGAAAGTACTGCTTCATACCCATAGGTAGTTGTCTACTTTCTTAGCTGCCCTAGTTCTCTTGAACTCTTTAGGCTTAGGGACATATATCCTGGACTTAGACACTCCAGCAAACATGCCATTCCTAATGGTAGTTTTACAAGCAATGAGCTCGCTGGTGAGCTCCTCTATCCTCTTGCTTATGGCTTTCATGCCATCACGCATGTTCTCCACCACAGCCTCCAAGTTCTCATTCTTTTAGGTGATCACATCCATGCCTTTGTTGAAAGCAGCTTGCAACTTGCCACTGAGCTCTTCCTTCATGGAGTTTAGCACTTCAATGTGAGTCTCCACATCCTCAAGCTTCTTTTGCATGTCGCCCATGCTCACCTCCACCCTGGCCAGCCTATCGTCCATGGTAGACCAAATGTCTTTCCAGTTGGCCTTCTTGCCTTTTCCATGCCCCTGCTCTTAAGCCTCTGGTTGTTGGCTGGCAACGTCACTCTGGGATGTCATCTCCTCGACTGTGATCTAACCTGAACAACATAACCACACAGAACCAAACTTGCTCTAATACCAACTGTCACGGGCTCCGACCTTAAACTTAAAATCCATGTAGTCTTAGGCTTGGAATCACCTCATTATAGCCTAAGTCAACCTAAAACGCCAGCGTACGAGCACTAGAACAATGGAAAGGGTTGAATGCGCAAGTTTGAGAGAAACAGGAAAATAAGATAGCTTGCTAGAATATGCTTTATATTCACTGAAATAGAAGTTTAAGATGGTGTACAAATTAGGGTGGAACAGCCCTCTATTTGTAGTTGAGGCTCCAGCTACACTTAATGGCAATATCCCTAGAATCAAGGCTAAAATCAAAGAATTACAAAGATTACAATCAATCAGGATTCTAACTCTTGAATCCTAGGGTCAACCAAATCTGCCAGGAGACTCCTACTGATTCTGAAGGCTTCCAGAAGATTCCCTTGTGTATCTCCCACCTTGGGCCTTTCTGGAAGTGGTGCGGGCATCATGCAGGCCAAGCCTTGGCCGTGCGGGCTGGCCTGCAGGCTGTGCGGGCGTTCTAGCCTTGTCTCCCATGCCTTGCGTGCAAATATCCGTCAGTGCGCCTGATGTGTGGGCCTCAATCTCTGGCTCGCGTGCTTGTGCGCCTGATGTGTCTAGCACGCCCGCCTAGGGCATGACAAATGCATGTTTCTAAGATCTACAATATTTCTTTTGATACTTGATATTATGCAAAGTTGCTTAAATGCATAGTGATAGTTAATTTTTCATAAAAATAAAGTCGTTTTCATTATAAATTTTTTCCATCATATAAAAAGTGGTTAATGTCATAAATTATTTTTACATTATAGTGAAATATTTTATATTATAACTGAATTATAAATCTATTAATTAATATGATATTTAAAAGATTATTTATATTATCACGTTCATAATTCGAGATTAATTACATCAAAAATAGATATTACATTAGTTAATAGATTTATAATTCAAATATCTCATTAAAATTTTTTAAAATTTAAATATTAAATTAAATATTTTATAATAATTTAAAAACCATTCATTAAATTAATCTTATAAAAAAAGTAAAAAATTTGTAATTTGCAAAAATACCATTTGATCTATTTAAAAAAATAAATCTGAAAAGCAAGCAAGTAGGCCTAAGAAACCATGAGGTCCGTACTCTAATTTCTCTCACCTGTTTGAACCTTTTGTTTCGTCTTCTTTTTCACCTATTCTCTCTTCTGGGTATTTGTAGACTTGGTTCGGTGACTCCCAATGCAGTGAGGGCCAAATCGCCACTCATACTATTCATTTTCATTAGTTTGGCCTTTGTTGGAGTTGTGGCACGATACGAGTGACTGCTCACCTCACCAGGTTTAGTCGTCTGCCCGAATTTGTAAAAGAAAAGCAAAAAATCTCTAAAATGCAAATTAAGACACATGTCATGCTCTTAAGAATTAACTGGTAGCAGCTAGGTAGGGATACTCTATTGTGCCTGCATTGTTCTATCTACCTTTCTTTTATAGATTATTATTATAGATTGTGAAGTTTTAAAGGTTTTATTGTAGTTGTAGGCAAATCTTTTATAAGAGTTCCATATACCATTATTTTATTTTTGTTTGGTGATAGATTTGAATTCTTCAACAAAACTGGAGATATTAGATTTAAGTTTGAATAATTTGGTTGGGAATAAGTTTGATTCAGGAGGTTGAGTATGTGAAGCAAGAGGCGAAGATTGTTTACCTCCATGAATGCCCACAACCATCCTGCTGTTTTAATATTTTGTGAGAACAAGGCTGATGTGGATGACATTCATGAATATCTCCTCCTGAAAGGAGTTGAAGCTGTGGCTATTCATGGAGGCAAGGACCAAGAAGAGAGAAAGTATGCCATTTCATCCTTTAAAGCTGGCAAGAAGGATGTCTTAGTTGCAACTGATGTTGCATCAAAGGGTTTTGATTTTCCTGATTTTCAACATGTGATCAATCATGATATGCCTGCAGAAATTGAAAACTATGTCCATAGAATAGGACGAACAGGAAGATGTGGTAAAACAGGACTTGCAACCACATTTATAAACAAGAATCAGAGTGAGACAACCCTTCTTGATTTGAAGCACCTATTACAAGAAGCCAAATAGAGGATTCCACCAGCCTTAGCTGAGCTCAATGATCCAAAGGAAGACGTGGATGCAATCACCAATGCAAGTGGTGTAAAGCGTTGTGCTTATTGTTGTGTGTTGGGGCAGTGTATCTGGGATTGCTCCAAGTTAGAGCATCAGAAAAGCATGGCTATTGCAAATTCTAGAAGGGATTATTTTGATTCTGGTGGTTATAGAGGGGAAATTTGATTTATCCTTGTAAATGATCTGAACTCATTTTGGTTTGTATCAAACGTACAGAATCTGGGTTGTAGCGCCTTAATGCAAAGTTCAATTTCAGGGAAAATAGAATCATGTCCTTTCTTGTTTGTTTAGTAGTGCTTATTTCATCTCACCCATGCTGATTTTTTGTATTGGGGAAACTTTGCTGCAGTTTGGTTTTTTTTTTTTATCTTTGTCTGTGTGTGCTTGTTTTCCAATATGATTAATAGTTAATAATGAACTGTGAATCAAAATTTAAAAGATGTATGTAGTCAGGCAAAGAGGATATAATTACCTCCGAGCTTTGGAGAGAAGGTGAAAATTGGGGGAGAATCTTAAATTTAAGTTATTGCTACTTCTGGAATAGAGTTTCTCAAGATTGGAAATTACTTGAGCATTCGAAGTCCTTTAAAATGATAGTTGTTGATAAAATAACTCATATGAGTGGATTGTGTAACTCTGACTGAGAGTTGCTGATACATTGGCCTTGGGATCTCCGGAACCTGGATTTGCCAATAAAACTTTGTGGCAGACTGCTCGCCGCTGTTCCTCCAACGTGTCCCTGTTTACTCCTTAATATTGTTATCATTTGTCCAAACCCAAGTTCTGTTTCCAAAAAACATAAAGTAATGGTAAAAGCAAAAGTTGAACCAACTGCTCAAAATGGAATACCTTAGAGATTTGATGATCAAAGATCCATAGCTGGACCTGTGCCCATCTTCTGAGTGTCTGAAACAGCTGGCATACTTCATTAACTAGTTTTTCGCTTTCCACCACTCTAAGAATGCTTGCTTCAAAATTTCATTTTCTTCTTCAAGGATCTTCAATCGTGTATTCAGTTGTTCAGCTTCACTAAGCTGCAAAACAACCTTACCTTTACGAAAACTGCCGCAAGCCTCATTTCTTGGATGACTCACTCCAGATTTTTTTCACTACCTCTTCTGAAGTTGAAGCCCCTTCATTCCTAAACGTGGAAAACAAGATTTCTTGTTTCACAATAGAGTTTGATCAGACATCAATCTTTTCTTGGTACAACAAGAGATTTTAGCTTAGAGATAAGTGACGGGGTACAAATATTGGGATTCGAATATTAAACCTCTTGATTGTTAACTTACAAATGGTTGTATGAATCAACGGATCGAAATTTCGAGTTTGATAATGATCTTTAATTTTGATTGATGCCATGTTGTATGCTTGCCACTTCTTGCTGCCTCAAAATTCTTGAACTCCGAAAACTTCTTTCTCAAGCAATCGAATTCCACCTTAGATGAAGCAAGTTCGTTCTTCCTAAGCGAGGAATTTCTTGAGGAAGTTGCATGGAATCCAAATTTTTGGTTTCAAATATTTGGAACCTCGACCTTGGTCTATCAGTTCTATGATGATAAAACAGCAATTTCTATGAAATTGGCAAGCACATAGTTGAGCAATTCTGAAAGGCAACATAAAGTATAAAGGGAAAAAACATTAGAAAACAAGTCTAGCAGTCAACTGGTTCTGGTTTATGGAATGTATGTCTAACAGTTTTATTCGCGTAAAACAGAGAAGTTGGTTGCTGAGTCTTGGAGAACATGACAATGAATGATGGTTGCTTACCAGAAAGCGATAAGGGTTTCCTTTTGCTTGTCTTCTAAGAGAGTTTGCCACTGCAGCAAGCAGAGCGTGTAGTGGGAGTTGAGTTTTAGAGTTTTGGGGAAGAGTGGGAGTGAAATTAACTAGAATTTGCCAAGCACTTTCAAGTAGAGTGTCATACTATCAGAATTTGTCACTGCTGATGGTCCGAAATTAAAGAGGAACTTGGAGCTGTGAAATTATATAGTAAATAAATTTGTGAATTTATTATTATATGTGAATTAAAAAAGTTATTATTAAATTTTTTTATTTAGATATAATTGATTATTGATTTAACAAAATTTTAAAAATAAAATCTAATAATTTTAAATTTTAATATCTATTATATTTATTTTTATTCTTAAAATATAATTCTTTTGTACAAAAAAAACTTGGATAGTTTTTTATATTTAAAATTATTAAGAGTTGAATCTTGATTACTTAAATTATAAGTAAAACACTCTTTATAACAAGCCACAACTAAAAGTACAATATTTTACTTAAAAGTTAGATTAAAGTACAACGCTCCAACAAATATGACGACTTTTCCTGACAAGTGAAAATCATATGTAAAGTTAGAAGTCCAACTTACTGAGCATTTTTAAGCCACCAGATGGTATCTATTACCATGAGTTGCCATATGATTCTTTAGGAAGGTAGTCAAGCAATCTAATGGTACATCATATCAGATCCAGTCTAAGACCATGAATGTCATCACACCATTTAACCATACGGTTTCCTACATGGTCCAAGAAAATGCTATCACTCGAATAGGCGTAGCATGTGAAGGAGAAGCAGGATACGGAAACAAGAATCTTGTACAGCTAAATTACACTTGTGAGAGACTTGAAAATTTTGAAGATAAATAGAACCATTTACAGAGATCTGAAGCTTGTTTTGATACATAAGTTGCTAATTATTTACTTTCACTGAGGTTAGGAAACATGATAAGAGAATAATATAAGTGTGTCATGGATTTAAATAGCGTTTGTGACACAATATAGTGGCTATTATTTAATGACAATGCTGATTTTCACCACCATTATTCATTGTTACGGAGATGAAAATCATCATTCACATAAATAATGATGTATCGCATTTGAAAATAATGGTATAACAAAAAATTACGGTCATAACAAGACATTAAAATCATTATTTTTGCTTTCCTTTAATATATTTATGAATTTTATAACATATTGATTTTAATTTATTACTAAAATATATGAAAAAAATTATTTTAATCTATAAATATAAAATTAAAATGTCATAAATTACTTTAAATATCATAAATAAATATTATTATATCAAACTATTCTATGATAAATTGTAAAAATTTTTAAAAAAGTTACAACTATGATAAACGTGATTATAGTTATTTTATCTATTATATTCGTAGCTATAATAAATGCAATGCCACCGAAAATGCAACCGTAATCACTTTTTAAATCCTTGATGTGCATTATATGTGCTTCTAAAATGTGTTTCTCTCATATGATGTATACAGTTAACTCATCTTCAATTATTTAAGGGAAAGACTACACAAATTAGCTTAATTAACGAGAACTTCAACCTCCATATTTAGGCTAGAGCTCCCAAAAACCTATGCCAAATAGAAAGCAATGATGATAAATATATGGATTGTCTCCAAGGAAAGAATATTACTAAGCCATAATATCATCAAAATTATGGTGGTAAGCTTCCCAATAGTTATTTAAGGCTAGCCATTAAAGGAAGCTTTGGCAACATAATAACATGTGGATCCTATAGACCTTTTATGTAGTTTTTAAATATTTGAGAAGTCATCTGCTCTTACCGAAAAAGTCAAATTGTTGGGTTCCTAATATACTACCATCTCTAGTAGTTTACACAATTGATCCCATAGATGCAAATTACCATACCATATGAATCTGTTGTAGGTTGTAGGTTCAGAAAGAGGGGAAAATGCAAGCTACAATTAACCTTCCTTATATCTTAAGTGTCAAATTGGTTAACTTCTTTTTACACACTAGCTTTAAAGTTTCAGTCACTCAACCCCATAGATAGCAGTAAAATCTTTATAAACAAGAGAAAAAATCATAATATTCTTGTTCCCATAATGCTGAGAATTTGCGCTTCCTTATTTGCCCAACAAAATATGGAACTTTTGTTGAAATTTGCCTTAAATTTCATAATTCCACATCGAAAGTTGTAAGAGTTTTGAGTTTATCTTGTATCCCATATCAGAAGTTTAGTAAAGGTATAAGGGGTTTCACCTTTATAAATAAGATTTTTGGTTTTGATTTGGTAGTCCCAGATAGTTAGACACCAAGAGAATAGCTAGGTGAATAGGTTATTAAAATGGTGTAATTGAGTTTTGGGTTAAGTTTTGAGTAATGAGTTTTTGGAGACTTTTCTCATTCTAAAAGTCTCACAATTGTAAAAATATATTTGTTAGTGGATTGGGTTTGGAGTAGACGATTTTGAGTTGGGTCGAAACAAATATATTTGTGTATTCTTATTCTTGGTTTGTGTTTGTTATTTTGTTTGTGGGTGTTGCATGTGCATGTTGATTTTTTAACAAGTGATATCAGAGCTGTGGTGATTTCCTAACAAGTGTTATCAGAGCAAGGTTCGAGGTTTAAGGTTTGTAGGTGTCATAACATATAGATTCGAAAATCTATAGCTAGATTTAACAAATGAATGAGTCGCCACCAATCTTTTATTAGGTGTGATTGGTCACCTAGGGAATCTATCATTTTAAGAAACTCCTAAGCTTGACTAAGGGTCCCTAAAAGAATAGGTTCAGGTCTACGAACTAGAACAGGGTTCGAGAGTTTGGTTACATGTGGGGAAAGTTATAACACCCCCACATGCCCATCCATAGGATGGTACCATATTATTTCGAATTTATCCTAAGGTTTAGAATCTAATGGCTTCAAATTTATGTTAAATATTGGAAACAATTTTTAAAATTCTCCATCAATCTAGTAGTACTCTAAAAAAAATTCTTCCTCACCTCAAGAGTATTCAAGAATCCCATTTGATTTCTTGAAGAGGCTCCGTCGTCGGAAAAAGATTTATTTATTATTTTTTATTATTACCATTTTTGTTGAAAATAAATCTAATTATTCCACCATTTTGGGCCAAATTAGAAATATTTTTTCTTTTGAATTTTTAAAATTTCCACCATTTTGGTCTATTTAGAAATTCCATTTTTCTCTTTTTTTTCTTGGAAAGAAAATAATGTGACAATTATTTTTATTGAAATTTCATCTAAATTATTTCACCATTTGGGTCAAATTTAGAAATTCCTTTTTTCTCTTTTTTTTTTCTTGGAAAGAAAATAATATGACAATTATTTTTATTGAAATTTCATCTAAATTATTCCACAATTTGGGTCAAATTTAGAGAAAATTTCTCACCTAGAGATTTCTTAAAAATTTATCATTTGAAATTTCTAAGAATCTCATCTTTAGATAATTATCAAATATTTTCAATCCAAATTTTTTTTTGAAAAAGAATACAATTACTTGTATTGAAATTTCATCTAAATTATTTCACTATTTGGGTCAAATTTAGAGGAAATTTCTCACCTAGAGATTTCTTAGGAATTTACCACTTGAAATTTCTAAGAATCTCATCATTGGGTAATTTGTATTTAATTTAAAAATTTTTTATATTTTTATGCTTTTTATGTTTTTAATTTTTCCTTTTTGATTTGAAAATAAATATTAATTATTGTTATTAAAATTTTATCTATATTATTTCACCATTTGAGATAAATTTAGACAAAATTTCTTACCTAAGAATTTTATAAAAATTTATCATTTAAAATTTTTATAAATTTCATCATTGGATAATTAATATTTATTCTCAAAATTTTTATTTTTATTATTTTATTTTATTTTGATAAAATAAAAAAAAACAAGTAAAACAAATAAATAAAATAAAATAAATAAGAAAATACCAAAAATTGGAAAATGGTTCGGCTCAGGCTTGGGATACGGCTCAGCTCAAGACCAAAAATCACGGCTCAGATGCGCGGCTCGGGATTTCGGCTCGACTGGAACCCAGGCGAAGAAACGGGTCGCTGGTTTGGGTGCGCTACGGGTCGAGTTGGATCTCGGCAAAACGTACGGATCCTATGGGTTTACTAATGCAAAAATGACGTCATTTTGGAGAGGGTATATAAGGCTAAAGATTAATTTTTTTTCAAAATTCCCTTCTTATCTTCTTTCTCTTCCCTTCTTCTCTCTCTCTTCTCTCTAAACAATTCCAGATTTTAGTTGAATTCCTACCGAAATCTGAAAAAAATCGTCGAAAACTTCAAATCTGACCGAAAAACTTGTCAAAAAATTCAAACTTAGTCGAAAAATTTCATCGAATTCTGAAAAATTTTCAAAAATTTTCCAGAAAAAGAACTCTAAAAATTTGAAAAAAAAAACTTCTAAAAATCCTATACTGCCTCTGAACACTTTTTGCTTCCGTTTCAACTTTTCATTTTTTTTTTCGTCCCTGATTCCTGTGTTCCAACATTTATTTATAAGGATTGATCAGAAGAGTTTCTGATCAATCCCAATTCCTTCTTGTGATTGAGATTCAATCTTTGAATCCAATCCAAACTTTACCAGCCCAGTTTTATGCAAACTTAAACACATTTTTTTATTTTTTCATTTTTATTATTTTTTTAATTTTTTAATTGCCAAAGTTAATCTTGTAGACCCTCAGACAGATTGGGGTGTCTACAGCTGCCCCTCTTTGCATATTTTCTATGAAATAGAAATTATACAAAGACGTAGACACCTATTCAAGACTCAACTTGACATTTTTTGCTTCTTCTTTTTTTAATCAAAGCTCTTTTAAGTAGAGGCTCTACGACTTTGAAAAAATAAACAAAGCTCCTCTAAACAGAGGCTCCACGACCTTGAAAATAAATGGCTCCCCTAATCAAAAGCTCAACAACTTTGAAAAATAAATGGCTCCTCTAATTAGAGGCTCAACAACTTTGAAAAATAAATGGCTCTTCTAATCAGAGGCTCAACGACTTTAGAAAATAAATGGCTCATCTAATCGAAGGCTCAACGACTTTGAAAAATAAATAAATTCTTTAAGCAGAAGCACTATGACTTCAAAAATAAATGCTCCTCTAAATAGAGGTACCACAACTTTGAAAAGTAAATTGCTCCTCTAAACAGAGGCAACAAAACTTTGAAAGTAAATTACTCCTTAGCAGTCATGTCCGAAGAAGTTATAGATCGTAACTGAAGGAATTTTGTAATGAGAACTCAAGGATTCACAATTTGAGTTCAACATTCAAAGGTTCAGATTCGCAAGAATCTTTTAACTTCGTAAAAATTTACTAAAATTTGATTCTTAAAATTTCAGTTTCATTCAAATTTGTAATATCTCAAGATTTGCATTTGTAACTTGCAAGAATCACATCCAATATTTAAAGATCCTTATTTGAATTTTGAAGATTCATATCAAAAAGTTTAAGGCTTTCCAAAGGTTCTCATTTGGCACACTTGAAATTCATATCCAAAAATCTAAAGCTTTTCATTTGAATTTTGAAGATTTACATCCAAAAATTCAAAGCTTTTCATTTGAGTTCAAAGGCTCACATGCAATAAAACTTAGATTTTCACATATAAGTTCAAAGGTTCTCATTTAAACATTAGAAATTCATATCCAAAAAGTTAAAGCTTTGTGTTTTGGAGATTCACATCCAAAAGTTCAAAACTTTTCATTTGTTCAAAGATTCACATTCAATGAACTTTAGGGTTTTACTCCTCAAAGATTCTCATTTTGAAACTCAAAGATTCTCATTTGAGTTCTCAAAAATTCTCATCAAAATATTCACAATTTATTTTTCAAGTGACTCAAAAATTTGCATGAATGAATGTTATGACCAAAAATGCAAATGCCTTCTTAATGATGCAAATGCAATAACCTAGATTCTCATAGTGCCATGCATGTCCAAACAAAATTTAATTCATCAAATTATGTGCATGTACTATTCAAGCAATGATGCCAACATGATACATATAATGCAGATATTAATAATGTCATGAAATCCTAAATAATTGTGATAATATGGCTCTCAAAATTCCACCATTTCGTATTTCTTCCTTGTTTAGTTTCTCAATACTTTGGGATAAGTTTCATCAATCGATCATCACTTGACCATCATTCATAGGCTTTTCAGCACTAATAAATTTCAGAACAAGTTTCATCCACCATCACTGGGTCACTACTCATAGGTGTCTCAATATTAACCATTCCGAACAGACTTCATCGTTCGTAACTAGGTTACACTCATAGGTTTCTTAACCCTAACCACTTTATCTATTGATCCATATTATTTTCATCATTCAAACATAACTCGTAAGTCATGTCGACCAAGTCATCACTTGGTCATATCACCTCTTCAAGTTTTTACATTCTCTTCATTTGTTGGCCAACCCATCACCATTTTCATCATTTGATCACACCTCGTGTTATCTTAAATCATCATTCTCAGGTTTCTATGACATCTTCATTTTTCTTTATCATCTTAGATTTCTTTTTAAAGGAATGCAAGACTCTTTTAAGCACATATTCATTCATTAATTCATTATCATTTCAATTCTTGACAAATACAATGCAATCAAGCATTTTCTCAATTTCTTTTAGAGATGTGAGAAAAAAAGAGCAGAAGGTGCATTAAGAGAATGAGAAGTGAGTCTTGGTACCAAAGCAAATGGGAAAAGATACAAGTTGGATGACATTGGGACAAATGAATATTCAAACAATTTTGAACATTAATTCAAGATTTTTTTTTTTTAAATTCATTCCATTGATTGTCAAAATCATTTTGAGCTCATCAAACTTTACCTCAGCTTTGGAAGATCTTTAGATGCATTGATCTTCTATATAGTTGAACTATTCATCTAACTTTCAGCTTAGATATTTGATCTATCCAAATTGCCCTTTCAAGTTTTTAATTTGAGTATTCCTTTTTCCTCATTTCATCTTTTTTTTCTTTTTTTTTTTCATTTTCCCTCTTTTTTTTTCTTTTTTTTCACCTTTCACCTTTCACCTTTCACCTTTCACCTTTTACCATTTTTTTTCATCTTTCATCCATTGTTGGTATCTCTTACACATTAATCTTTAGGGTAATAACATGATTCCATCATGAGCACACCTTTGCCCAACATATGATTATTCAATTCGAGCATTCACACTTAATCCAAATGAACTTTTCAAGGTTGTAATGTAGGCCATGGTATGGGGTAATGAAAGAAATGGATAAAATAGGCTCAATATATATGTTTAAAGGGTTCAAAACCAAAAGATCATCACTTGATGCAGCTTGGCATTTTGCCCCACTCTATATCATTTTACTACTTTTCCCTTTTTCTATCTCATTCTTCATAAAAAGATTCTCATTTCTTTACCCCAAATCATTTGTGGCATTTTTTTTTTAGATCTTTTAGACTATTTTTTTCTCAAAAAAAATTATCCCCTAGTATGGAGGGTGATCCTTGGTCAAGGTTTTTTAGAAAAAAAATCATAATAGGCTCAAAAAGGTATCAATGAATGGTTTTTTAAATGGTAAAATAAAGATGACCATTTTTCATCTCAATGTGGATACTTTTCTTGAACCTCATCTATTGAGCAAAAACAAGCTCATGGATTTGTAAAAAAAAAATTGCCCATTTTCAAGATATATTAATCTCACATCTGTTAGTAGCTGACTTTTTTTTTTGCTCCAATAATCTCCTTAAATCAATGTAAATGAGTTTTCAAAATTAAATTTCAAAATTATTGCTGCCATTGTCTAAACATTCATCGTTCAAAATTCAAGAATGGGAACAAAAGTTATGAATGGTGACAAAGCATGGAACAGTAGTTGAATGAAGGAGAAAATGTAATGAAATATATTAAATTATCTTTTATTGAAATGATAACAAATGAAATCCTATAGTCTAAAAGAAACCTAACATTATTCTAAAAAAAATCTTAAAATGATAAAAAACTTCCAACCAACTTATCTCCATTCTTCAAAATTATCCTCTTATGCGATCAGGTGAAAAATCTTTATTGACATCTTGCCCATCAATTCATTGTGACTCTCTAGACTCTTTCTGACCAATGTGTTCTTGATTTTCACTCAGAACATTATGATTTGGTAATGGGTTGCCACTAACATTAGGTGTTGTTGCTCTTCCTTGATCAAAACTTACCATTCCATCATTGATTAACCATTGCACCTTATGCTTTAAAGTAGTATAATTTTTAATAGAATGGCCAGCATTCCATAGTGGTAGTCACAGTGGGCTGTAAGATCATACCACTTAGGATAGGCTGGCTTGAGTGGCTCCACACAGCTAGGGGCAATCAAGTGGCTATTATAGAGTTCTCAATATAACTTTTTATAAGTCATGAGGATTGGATCAAATACAGGTTTTTCTCGAGTAATCTATTGCTCTCGTGAACCACTTGCTGGGTTAGTAGGGCGAATTTGGGGTCTTGCAAGAGTTTGAATGTTAAGGCTATATGTAAGATCTTGAAGGCTAAAAATTAATCGATATGTGGATGAATAAGGTGGTTGTGGAGCTAGCTGGTATGGGTAGGATGAGGCATTATTAACAGTAGGATAGTATAGAGAGTAACTTTGAGGTAGATAGGGTTGATAACCCCTAAATTGTTGTCTATCAAAGCTCACAGCTTAAGCTTCAGTTTCTTTCTTTTCTGATGCCTTCTTGGTTTTTCCCCCTTTCAACTTGCCATTCTTGATGGCACTCTCAATAATTTCTTCAGAGATCATCATGTCGATGAAATTCTTTATTGCATTTCCTATCATCTTTTCATAACAAAAAAATTTCAAAGTGCTGACAAACAGCACTGTAGTTTTTTCTTTAGTCAAAGGAGGTTGTACTTGAGAAGCAATATCCTTTCACCTCTGGGCATACTCCTTAAAAGTCTCTTTGGCCTTTTTCTCTAAGTTTTGTAAAGACAAACGATCAGGGGCAAATCCACGATATATCGATATTGATTGATAAAATCATGGGCCATGTCACTTTAAGAATGGATACGAGTTCTGTCTAACTTGATATACCACCTAACAGTAGAACCAGTAAGACTGTCTTAGAAAACATGCATTAGTAGCTTTTCGTCATTAGCATGGGCTACCATCTTTCGACAATATATGGTAATATGAGTTTTTTGGAACTTTATGCCATCATATTTTTCAAATTTTGGTACTTTGAACTTAGGAAGAATAATCACATCAGGGACTAAGCAAAGCCTAGCAGCGTCAACTGAACCATAGAAACCAATTTCTTTCACAACCCGTAGTCTTTGTTCTAGTATACTAATTTTTAAAATTTTCCTGAGCTTCCACTTTTATCTTTTTCTTGTCTTTTCCTTTCAGTTTATCTAGATTAGAGATTTGAATTGGTTCAACTACCTTTTCAGTAAAGACAGGATTCACATAGCTATGGTAATGCCCTGGATTAAAGGCTGATGGCATTCCAAGATATGTAGGATATGTGAAGTGTTGTGGTGGAACCTCTTGTATAGATTGGGCTTGAGATGGACTAAAACTAGGTGGATATAGAGGGTCGGTCACTTCTTGCGATGCAAAGCCTTGTTGGCTTGTGTTCTCTTCTACTCTTTTCCCCTTATTTAATTTGTTGAGAGCATCTAAAATTTTACTTAACTCATTCTCAATCTTTTTCTGAGCTTTTTCTAATTTTTTAAATCGATGAGAATTTTTTTGCTCTATTTATCTGGCCCTGGCTCTTGTATTATATCGGTGGATGGGGTTTCTACTGGATGGAGCTATCCTTGAACCTTTAGCATCACAATTACAATTAAAAACTATGTATAATATGCAAAGGTATGCATGAAATATACTAATGTTTGCCACTTCATCGATATTGATAAAAGAAATCTCCGTTTGAAACTTTATTAAATAAAATTTCAAAATTACATCATAATAAAGTCAAAGCAATATTCTAAAGTCCTAAACATCATTCTTTATTTCTAATGCCTCCTTATAAACTTCCTAGCTTGTTGGTAATGATTTTGTGCCCCATCTAGAAAATCAAGTAAATATCACCCATGCACTCTCACTGGTTGCACCATAGCCTTCAAACTTTCCACTTTTTCTTCCATTTTTGATGCTTTGTCTGCAACAATGCATATTTGATCAAACAAATGCCTTAGATGCCTTTGTTTTTCTGTACATATGTCTTTTCATAACTCACTCTATTGAGCTTGTTTCTTGCATTCATCAAACAAAGCTTCTACTTGTGCTGTGTGTCGATCCACTATCTCTTGTAGCATTTGGCTATGTCTATGTGCCCTAACAGTAGCCTTTTGTTCTTCCTCCACCCTCGCTTTTAACAATTTATTTTCTTTTAAAAGTCGAGCAAGCTCGGGTGTGACTGACGAATGTGTCATATCTAAATCATTAAATAAGGCTCTCCATTGATCTTTTTGCTCTATAAGGCTCTGGATTTTCAATTCTTGAAGTCCTGAACACTCTCACATTTCTATCTTCAATCGCTTGTTTTTTTGTTCTAACTCATCTTTCTCAGATTGGAGTTTTCTCTTAGCTGTTTCCATTTTAAGCAAAGGATTTTGAAAAATGGGTTTTGAGGAATACCCTAACTGTTCACTGAGAATCACAATGTCTTTTTCTCTCCTCGCATGCCATACACTATATTCTGGAGTGACGTCATAAGTAAACCTCCCTTGGTTAACCCTAGTGGTTTGCTTCCATGCTTTCTTGATCTTTTCAACCATTCCATATGCCTCTTTATCAGTGAATGAGAACTCCCTTTAGTTAAGTCCATAGGTTTCTGAAATGAATTGCTCACACCTGGATTGTCTTCTCACTAAAACTAGAGCATAAATAACAGTACCCTATAGGCCTAATAAAAATACCCATGACTGATTTCCATGACTGTATAACACCGTATCATGACGCATCCAAGGTGCTCTCCAAACTATCCATTGACTATCAAGGGCTCAAAAATAGAAAACCCATTCCTCTTTTGACTTTGCTTGAGGCCATGTGTTGTAATAAAATTCTTTAATGGGGATACTGGAATGAGGGTATGGCTTGCAAAATTGACTTTTCATGTGACTCTTGATCCATACATAAAGCAACTATAAACATCCATTAAATCGACCTTTACCATTTTTACGATAAAAGTTTAGAGATCGAATGGTTTCTGCCAAAACGGTTGGTGCTGCATTGACCTGATATGCTAACTGATTAACAAAATCCACCACTGCAACATCAAATTATCCGATAACTTTAAGAAAGATCACCAATCCATATAAAGCTATAGCCATGCTATTAATCCGTGATCATCATCTATGTGCCCCTGGATGAAATCTTGTAAAAAACTCCATGGAATAGCCTTACTTTCACCTTTTATTTTAACATATGAATCGACTTGAGGCAAACTAAGTCCAAGCATTTGCACTAGTTTTTTACGATAGCCCACCTTGTTGGCCCAGTAAATCTTGTCTGGGTTAGCTAGATCGAAACGAAGTAGGACCATATACTCTTTAATTGTGGGCACCATGTTTGCTTCATTGAAAACAAAACATCTATATGAAAGATCCCAAAACTGAATGATAGCCCTAATCAAATTATTATCCACTTGCACTTGTAGCAGTGAAGCTATGTCTCCATTTCTATTCTCAAATTCCTCCTGTCTTATTCTATTCATGCATACCCATATACTGCTTAAGTCGAATAAATCATTTTGCTGTAGCTTTAGATGAACTCTTTCGAGTAATAATGAAATAAAATCCTTAGGCAAGCAATCTCCTTGTTTTTTTTTACCCTCTTCTGACTTAATTTTCAATTGATGAGCAGACTCATAGTGAACTGATGTAGACTTTGGTTGCATTTGGCTTTTCATGGATGTAAGTATGAGATCTGATTTATCAATAACTGATATACGGTAAATATTTCCTATATGAAAATAATGCAAATGATAATGTTAAATATGATCATGATATGATAATGCTAGAACATGAGAATGAAATGACATATAGATGCACAAAATCAAGTAGACAAAATGGTTAGATAACAAATTATTTTTAATTGTGCCCTAATTTTGGGTTGTATCTATTGATAGATAGGAAGGGCTTAAGTTGGTTTCTTAGGGGTGAACTATATGCAGGGTTAGAAAATTTTAACCACTAAAACATTTCCAAATTGTTCCTTACATCATTGTCCATAACAGACTAGTAAAGTAGTCCAATCCTTACCCATCACAGGCTACCAACAGAAAGAATTCAATTGGAGTGGGAGTATTTCGCTAGCCATTGCAGAAATTATCATCTCACAAGAGCGTAGGTACTTTACTTCCTCCTAAGAGGGATTGAGCTTGGGTATAGAGCTCATGTAATGTAAATGCATGTGATAGTGTGTGTGAAAGAACACAAAATTATCAATCCCATAAATCAAATAAGAAACCAAAAAAGGAAAAATGTTAGTAAACAAATAACTTAAAGCCATTAGTCCAAAGGATAGGATAAATTCAGAAATTATGGCTTGACTCTCTAATGTCTCCAGTGGAGTCGCCAAACTGTCATAACGTCTAGATCTAGGGATCTATTGCTAGACATTGACTTGAAAGAGTCACCACCAATCTTTTATTAGGTGTGATTGGTCACCTAGGGAATCTATCCTTTTAAGGAACTCCTAAGCTTGACTAAGGGTCCCTAAAAGAATAGGTTCAGGTATACGAACCAGAATAAGATTCGGGAGTTCAGTTACATGTGGGGAAGGTTATAGCACCCCCACATGCCCATCTAAAGGATGGTACCATATTATTTCGAATTTATCTTAAGGGTTAGAATCTAATGGCTTCAAATTTTATGTTAAATATTGGAAACAATTTTTAAGATTCTCCATCAATCTGGTAGTACTCTAAAAAAAATTCTTCCTCACCTCAAGAGTATTCAAGAATCCCATTTGATTTCCTGAAGAGACTCCATCGTCGAAAAAAGATTTATTTATTATTTTTTATTATTACCATTTTTGTTAAAAATAAATCTAATTATTCCACCATTTGAGCCAAATTAGAAATATTTTCTCTTTTGAATTTCTAAAATTTCCACCATTTTGGTCTATTTAGAAATTCCCTTTTTCTCTTTTTTTCTTGGAAAGAAAATAATATGACAATTATTTTTATTGAAATTTCATCTAAATTATTTCATCATTTGGGTCAAATTTAGAAATTCTTGTTTTCTCTTTTTTTTTCTTGAAAAGAAAATAATATGACAATTATTTTTATTGAAATTTCATCTAAATTATTCCACCATTTGGGTCAAATTTAGAGAAAATTTCTCACCTAGAGATTTCTTAAAAATTTATCATTCGAAATTTCTAAGAATCTTATTTTTAGATAATTATCAAATATTTTCAATCCAAATTTTTATTTGAAAAAGAATACAATTACTTGTATTGAAATTTCATCTAAATTATTTCACCATTTGGGCCAAATTTAGAGAAAATTTCTCACCTAGAGATTTCTTAGGAATTTATCATTTGAAATTTCTAAGAATCTCATCCTTGGGTAATTTGTATTTAATTTCAAAAATTTTTATATTTTTAGGCTTTTTATGTTTTTAATTTTTCCTTTTTGGTTTGAAAATAAATATTAATTATTGTTATTGAAATTTTATCTATATTATTCCACCATTTGGGATAAATTTAGACAAAATTTCTCACCTAAGAATTTTATAAAAATTTATCATTTGAAATTTTTATAAATTCCATCATTGGATAATTAATATTTATTCTCAAAATTTTTATTTTTATTATTTTATTTTATTTTGATAAAATAAAAAAAAAACAAGTAAAACAAATAAATAAAATAAAATAAATAAGAAAATACCAAAAATCTGAAAATGGCTCGGCTCAAGCTTGGGATACGGTTCAGCTCAAAACCAAAAATCACGGCTCAGATGCACAGCTCGAGATCTCAGCTTGGCTCGACTCTGCTGGAACCCAGGCGGAGAAACAGGTCGTTGGTTCGGGTGCGCTATGGGTCGGGTCGGATCTTAGCAAAATGCGTGGATCATGTGGGTTTACTAATGCAAAAACATCATTTTGGGGAGGGTATATAAGGCTGAAGATTGATTCTTTTTTAGAATTCCTTTCTCCTCTTCTCTCTTTTCCTTTTTTCTCTCTCCTTTCTCTCTAAACAATTCCAGATTTTGGTTGAATTCCTATCGGAATCTGAAAAAAGTCATAGAAAACTTCAAATCTGGCCGAAAAACTCGTCGAAAAATTCAAACTTAGCCAAAAAATTTCGTCGGATTCTGGAAAATTTTTGGAAATTTTTCAAAAAAAAAACTCAAAAAATTCAAAAAAAAAACTTCTAAAAATCCTATACTGCCTCTGAACACTTTTTGCTTCCGTTTCACCTCTCTGTTTTCTTTCTTCCTCCCTGATTCATGTGTTCCAGCGTTTATTTATAAGGATTGATTAGAGGAGTTTCTAATCAATCCCAATTCTTTCTTGTGATTGAGATTTAATCTTTAAATCCAATCCAAACTCTACCAGCCCAGTTTTATGCAAACTCAAACATTTTTTTTATTATTTTTTAAATTTTTTAATTGTCAAAGTTGATCTTGTAGACCTCCAGATAGATTGGGGTGTCTACAGTAGGCTCAAGAGATCATGAAGTAGTGTTTAAAGATGTTTGAAGAAGGTATGTCTAGTCTGTCTATGCCTAAGTTTGAGATTTCGTTATTTGATGGAAAGAGTAATTTCATGTTATGACAAAGTATGATTCAAGATCTGTTAGTATAACAAGGGTTGGATCAAGTATTAGAAAGTAGTAAGCATGAGGGAATGTCTAATGGTAATTAGAATAGGATTCAGAAGAAAGTTGTTAGTACTATTAGATTGGCGCTAGCTCTAGAAGTAAAGTACAATGTGTTGACTCTGAGTACTTCGAAGAGTTTGTGGGATAAGCTTGAAGGTATTTATGCTTCGAAGTCATTGACTAATAGATTATGTTTGAAGATGGATCTGTATTCTTTGAATATGAAAAAAGGTACGAGTTTTTATACTCATTTGAATGAGTTTAATAGATTGGTTTCTCAATTTTTGGTAATTTTTATTGATGAGTTAAAAGATGAAGAGAAGGCTTTAATTTTATTGTCATATTTGCCCAAGTCTTATAGGCCTTTAGTTCAAACTTTATTAGTGGGTAAGTTTACTTTGAAGTTGGATGATGTGACTGCCTTGTTGCGTGAGAACGAAAGGTTTATGAGAGCTCAGAACTCATCATCTAGGGGAAATACACTAGCTGTAAAAGAGTTTTGATCGAGGAAAGACTCAAAAGAGAATTAATGGATCAAGAGGGAGATCTAAGTCAAGAGATAGGGATTATAGTAACATAGAATATTATTATTGTGGTGAAAATGGACATATCCAAATGCGCTGTAGAAAGCTGAGAAGGGATATAGTTGCTTTCAAAAGGGCAAATGATGAGAAAAAATCAAATGAAAAAAAGAGTGATACTACTGCCATCGTGTCTGATGATGTGATGTCATTTTGACGACTTATGTGGATGAGACTCAAAATTTAAAAGGTGATAAAAGTTGGATTTTAGATTTTGCTGCTACAGTTCATGTTTACAATGATAGAAATTACTTTGTAAAGTTGGATGAAAATGAAAAATATGGAGATATTGTAGCTGTCAACAATGAAAAGTTATAGATTCAAGGCATCGGGAGTGTTCACCTTAGATCTCACAATGGTGTTGTTAGGATGCTTCGTCATGTAAGGTATATATCAAGTTGTCACTAAAATTTGATTGCTTTGGGTGAGTTAGCTTCTAGGAGAGATACATATTATGGTAGTAATGATTGGTTGAAAGTGTACAAGAATGGTAGTGTGATTTTACAAAGGAATAGGGTCAAAAATCACTTGTACATACTTGATGAAGGCTCGGTTGCTGGGATCCCTGTGATGAAAGAAAAGAAGAAAGGTAAGCGTGTTAGCTTTGTAAATACTGTAAAAGTGTTTGGAGATTCAAGTGAAGGGAATATTTGTTGAGATTTACCTTGAATCTCATAATCTCACTTTGAAAGTTGTAAGAGTTTTGAGTTTGTCTTGTATCCTATGTCGGGAGTTTAATAAAGGTATAAGGGATTTCACCCTTATAAATAAGATATTTTGGTTTGATTTGGTAGTCCCAAATAGTTAGACACTAAGAGAATAGCTAGGTAAGTAGGCTATTAAAATGGTGTAATTGGGTTTTGGGTTGAGCTTTGAGTAAGGAGTTTTTAGAGACTTTTCTTATTCTAAAAGTCTCACAGTTGTAAAGATTTACTTATTAGTGGATTGGGTTTGAAGCAGGCTATTTTAAGTTAGGCCAAAACAAATATATTTGTGTGTTCTTATTCTTGGTTTGTGTTTGTTATTTTGTTTGTGGGTACTGCGTGTGCATGTTGATTTCCTAACAAGTGGTATCAGAGCTGTGGTGATTTCCTAACAACTTTAAGATAAGGTATAAAACCACTCAAACATGGCATAATAGTTGTTGATCTGAGGTCTTTTATCTAGTGTACAAGGTCTATGATTCAAGTCTTTTCTTCAAGTTTTCATGTTTAATTGTACTAGAGAGAGAGATCATGCATAAAACCTAAAGATATATGGTCAAAAATAGGCTGAGTCAGCACCATTGGTCTCTACTTCAAATTTATTACAGCCATAAAACCAATCAAGAGAAAGCATCATGATTTAAATTTTAAAGAGCTAAGGAATTCTAGCTTAAGGTTGCTATATTCATCAGTGCATGTGATACAAAGTAAGACAACTAAAAATAAAATATTATGGGTGATATTAGCTAATCAATTTTTGTTGGATTCCATCCTTCAAGTCAGCACATCATTTATAAGAAAAAAATGAAATTTCTTCCTAATTCTTTTCTAAGCATCCAAAGTAGTGTCAAAAAATGAAATGGATTAGGAAACAATTTACAAGTATTGTTCTTTCTCTTGTAATTTAATGATGCTTATCATAACTACATATCAAGAAGTGGTTTAGCCTTTTCAAGACTTCAAAACCATTTATCGGTTATCTTTGCCATTTATGCCAAAACCCACTTAAGGTTATTGAGATTGTATCATACGAGGTTGTGGACTCTTGATAATGCAACAAGAAGAAACTGATAAGTTTTAATTGCTTTTGAGCTCTGAAGCTAGTCATCTGAATTTGTGGAAATCCCAAGTTAAAAAGGTTAAGACCTTACCAAATGGATCATCTTAAGTTCCATTCTCTTTATAAATATAAAAATAGCATTGTACTACTTGTGATTTTAAATGAGAGACAAAGACAGAGAAAAAGAGTAGCCACTTCAATATAGCCAACCAGGGATGAAAAGAAGCCATTTGAATATAGTTAGCTAGGGATTGAAAGAGGCTTTTCACAAAATTTTAAACAAAGGTCTTATAACAAATGGCTACTTAAAATTCTCAAAGGTGTCAAGTAGCCTGATTACAATATCTTATAAGAACATATTCTATTAAATAGTGCTATAAAAGTACCTTTTTTTTAGAGTATTTAGTCATATTCTCTTAAATAGTCATATTACCGTCTTGTAAAAGAACATTTTTGCCTCTTTTTCTTTTTTTTTCTAAATAAAATCTTAATTGTAATGGCACAATGGAATGAAAAAAAAAAGGAAAAAGTTATATCATTAACCGTAAGTCATAGCCTTCAACTTTAAATATATTGATCTCTCCCTTTCACTTTTTTTTTTTGGGTTACCAGCCTTATAAATTAAACTGTATATGTAAAAATATATATAAATTGCTAGAAATTGTATAGTTATAATAAATATAAAATAGAATGGAAAGCATCTTAATGAAGTCATCCAACATTAGGTAAGAATCCCTCGAGTAACTTGCTTTTTTCAAAAGTTAGGTTAAGACTCGTTGCAAAAAAAAGAACAAAAGAGTAAAATGTTTTATCATACACCACTGACATCTATGTAATCTTACATGATGCTATCCTTAATAGTGAAACCATAAAACAATCTATCTCATTTAAAATAATTTTATAACCAAAATTTTGAGACTATAATGAAATGAAAATATTTAGTTCTAAATTATAGAATGATGTTGAACTTTGAAAATCTTTTTCTGTTACGTAAAAGAAATTCTTAAGAATGTATAAGGCACCAGCAAAGAATCATTTAAAGCAAACCACTAAATCACTAGTCCTTAGATACTAGCCACTTACCCACTCAAATGCATACTTTTAACAACAAACAGGCTACTTGAGACATCTTTAAAGAATTTTCTTATTAAAGCAAGTAATTCAAGTGAAGCATTTAGTGTATGTTTATATTATCATAAATTAAGTCATTCTATGTAATATTGTTCTTTTAAAAAAAATCACTCATAAAGGTAAACGCATTAGAAGTGTGTGAATTTCAAAAAGAATTGGCACATTTCAAGAGAGATTATTAAAATAAAGTGGATTCTCAAATTGTGGATACTAACATAAACGACTCGAGAAAATTTTGGTATTCAAAACCAAACTTTGATTGTTCATTTATAGGTGTAGAAGCATTGCTACTAGGTAAATTCAAGCAAGAATAATTAATGGTACTTTGATAGTGGATGCTTAAGACATTTGATCAGGAGCAAGAGTCAATTGAAGGACTTTAAAGCCCAAAGGTGAAGAAAGTGCTACATTTAGAGAGAACATCAAAAGTCAAATTGAGGGAATTAGTTCATCATTGATTTTAATTTTACCATTATAGGTGCTAATCTCATTTTCATCACTATTTTCAATTTTATCAAAACCAATCTCGTCGTTCATATAAACGAACCTTTAGTGAAGATGAAAATTTTTCGCTTCTATTTCCATTTGTATTTATGGTTGTTTTGTTTTGGTTATCTAATAAGTAATATAGCCTAGGAAGTTTATCTTTTAGGGGTTCCTTAGTATTTTTAGTTTTAGGTCTTAAGACCCCTGTTTTGGATTTTTTTTTTGGTACATAGCCATGAGAGAAGGGAAAGAAGGTCTTGATTTTTTAGTTCAAAATCAAGCGAAATTAGGATTTTTATATTTGTCTAAGATACTATTTTGGACTAATCTTTTGCGCTTATGAGAAATCTCTTTTTATTATCTTCTTTTAATATCCAGAGACTCTATCGATTAATTGTTCTTAATTAGCCAACCTCTCTTGAAATTGTTTAGGTTAGAATGTTAGATAAGATAAATCAATTACATATGAAAAACTAACAAGTGAAAAAAAAATTAAAAAATGCATGCAAATATACAAACTTACCTTAATTATAAAGGAACCCCTCCATGTCATTGTTAGAAATAAATCAACTTAAGGCCTTAAACATTTCCTCTAGAGTCCCACTAGCCTTTGTTAAGAATCTGCCATGCTATAGATGATCCTTTATTTCCTTTAACATTTTTTTTTTCTGTTCTACTCTTTTTAAGCTTCTTTTCAAAATTATGCTTGATCTATGATACTACATCAGAAAATCCATCAAATTACCGTTCATGAATTTCTGAGACTTCTTAAGAAAATTGAAATTAAATCAGATTTCTAAAGAGCCACTTTTAGTTCATCAATAAAGAATGACATTTTCGGAGAATCCCTTCTTCCTTTAACGGCCTTCTAAAGGGGAGAGTTTGAAAAATATGCCCTATCTTATACGAATACTAGCGAATAACATGAGTGAGAATGGTGCGGCTTGGTTTTGTTTGGTTTAAGGAAAAATCTCATAACAAATCAAAATTTTTGACACCAAATCAATCCTAATTACAATGAAAACCAAACCAACCAATTGAAATAATTCGATTTAGTTTGATTTCTTATTTGGTTTAGCATATTTAACATGTCAATTTAAAAAAAAAATAAATATTTTAAAAATAAAAGAATAAATATTTAGATATTTTATCGTTTAAAGAAAAATTTTAGAGGCTGAAGAAAGCTTATATAATATTTAAATAAAAATATTAATATATAAAAACTTATAAAGATAATATAACAAAAATACTAATGTAAATATATTGGATAAGATTTGATAAACATAGACGAATGAGATTATTTTAATATCAAAAATTTTTATTGAATTTTAATTTTAAAATTCAATTTAAGTCATTAAAACATTAATATCGAAATATTTTCTAATATTTAATAACAAATTTAAATAAAGTGGACCTAAACATATTTAATTTGATGGGCTTGCTCAAACTAGTTGGCTTGGCTTGGTCATGACACTTCTATTTTAAACTTCTCTTCCAACTTTAAAATAGATGACACAACCGAAAAAAATGTACTTCTGAAAACATACATTAAGTTTCACTAGTCAAAGCATGAGGTATCTTGCAACAGTCATTAAACATCATTCTGTAATATCAACTAGAGATGTTAATTTTATTCATATCCAATAAAAATATAATTTTTTATCTTAATAAGGATAGAGATGGGTGTTATATTATGAGTACAAATATGAGAATGGATATAATTTTAAATTTTTATAAGATACGAGGATGAGGATAGATAATATAACACCCATTTCGTACCCATACTCGTACCATACATATATATATTTATATATATATCTAATATATATTTTTTATTAAATAATATAAATTATTATTTTATATAAATTAAAATTAATATATTTTTATTGAACAAATATATATTAACATATATTTATAAAACATTACCTAAATATACAAGATAAAAATAAAAAAAGCTAAAAAATTTTAGTCTTTAGGTTTTTTTTTAAGCTATGGGTATGAGTATTACCTATACCCATTAAATATCCGCAAAAATAAAGATAAAAATAAATTTAAAATATTCATTGGATATAGGTATGAGGATGAATATAACATTAAAATTCAGAGATTAAAATGAAAAATACTCTACCTACCCATATCCTACCCATTTACATCTCTAATATCAACTTAAATCTTAGAATTTTAAGGATTGCATTTCAAGCCTTAATGTTTTGCTATACCTATTTACCTTATTAACCAAAAGGATAGAAGTGATGCTAATAGGAACAAAGGGGGCTTGGCCCTCCCAAAATTTTTGTAATCCCTTCATATATATATATATATATAATCTATTTAAATTGACTTTAAAATTAAAATTTTTAATTTTATTTTTTGGTTTTATTACTTAATCTTATATATTACAATTTAAGAGATGTTCAAAATCTCATTTATTATACCCAATATTCATTATTTAAGATTTCTTAAAACTAATAGGTTTATCAGGAATTTTAAATCATAATTCTATGAGCTTAATAAAATTTAAATTATTTTTTATTTCCAATAAGTGCCAAATGTATTTTTTGTCTTTTTTTGATACAAGAGACCGAAGCCTAAGGGCATTTGAAAAAGATAAATTGCAAATTTTAAAAATTGAACTTTAATTTGACATGAATCCATCGTACGACAAGTTTGAAAAAGACGGCATCACGCCTGTAAAAAAAAAAAAAAACATGTATCTTTCTTTTTTTTTATTAAACCCTACAATATCTTTTTTTTTTTAGCTTATTTCAACTTTTCCGTATCATTTTTCACTTTTATTTTTATTTTAGATTTTTATGTTGTTGTATTTTTTTAACAAATAATCATATTGGATTTACTTTAGGAAAACATAGAAATGTACCGTAATTTTTAATTTCAAATTTTTGTTACATTCTTTTAAAAATACTTTTAATTTATTTGTTTTGACAAAATATTTAATAATTAATTTATTCATGCATCTTTTTTATTTTAATTTTTAATTACCAAAAAAATCTAAAAAATTGTATAATTCATTGATAAAATTTGTAATTAGTAATTCTACCTTTAATTGTAAATCTTATTATTGTTAAAAAATATAATGTTGTCATAATAATATTTTTATTTTATAATTTTATGAACTCATCTTTTTTATTAGTATATTATTTTCAAATATATTTATAAATATATGCCAAAATATTTCTTTTGAAAAAAATAAAATAAAGTAATTTACTTGACTCTAAACTTAAATGTCAAGATGCAAAAGGATATATATCCTAAAATATTAACACTTTAAATTGTGTGGGAAAAGGATTGTGGAATTTTTGACGAGTGGGAGTTGTGGAAACAAATGCATGAGGGAAGACACGATTGCAATATTTATTTGATTTTTTTTCTTTATTAATCATTTGTTCTGAGAAAATTTTTGGACTGCTTATAAATTATAATTGTACACTTATAAATAATTACCTTTAATTTATGTTCTCTTCCTGATTTGAAATATTTATGTTATTACAATTTGTATAGTGTGAATTGTGCTAATTAAAATATTAAATTAATTATTTTGAAATGAGTGTAAGTAAATACACGAAGTTTTATTGGCATTAATTCAGGGGGTGAGTTCCTGGAGGAAGCTACGCACAAACTTGTTTTTGAGTAAATTATGAAGGAGTTTCCTTTGAGTAAATTTTGGTGTGTTCAAAGTCATCATCTCGAGTCATAAAAAAGTTTGAAAAGGATGGCATCATGTCTGTGGAAATAAATATGGCTGAGACAAAAGGACTTGACTTTTGGAATCCCACTTTAGTAACAAGAAAGAAAATATCCGGAGCAGAGGGTAAACGTGTGGAAGAAGGTTCTATTACTGTATATTTTGATTACCCGGTACTATTGAATTTGAGGCATCGAAATATTTATGTTTTTACAATTTGTATTGTGTGAATTGTGCAAATTAAAATTTTAAATTAATTATTTTCAAATGAATTTAGGTAAATACATGAAGTTTTATTGACATGAATTCAGGGGTGAGTTCCACTAGGAACCTATAACTATGTGGGAATTATGTAGGAGTTTTCTTTGAAAATTCAAAATAATAATAAAAAAAAAAAAAACAGAGTTGCATTTGAATTGCTGGGCTAGCTTGACTTATTAATCACGCAAACTTGGTATGTTCAAAGTCATCATCTCCAGTCAATAATAATGTAGAAATGTTGAAAAAGATGGCATCATTTTTGTGGAAATAACTATGCTAGACACGAAAGGACGACTTTTGGAATTCCACTACACTAAGAAGAAAGAAAATATCCGAAGCAAAGGGTAAACGTGTGGAGGAAGGTCCTATTACTGTATAATTTGATAACCCAATATTGAAGTTGAAACTTGAGGCCAATTGATGCATTGCACGTATATCTTATATATTTATATAAAGCTTAGCTTGAGCGCATGCAGTTGCAGTATCAAATTTCAAACAGAAATTTTTATAAACCCTTTGTGTGTGTGTGTATATATATATATATATATATATATATATATATATATATATATATAATCTATTTAACTTGACTGTAAAATTAAAATTCTTAATTTTATTTTTTGGCTTTATTACTTTATCTTATATCTTATAATTTAAAAGATGTTCAAAATCTCATTTATTATACCCAATAATTATTATTTATAAATTCTTAAAACTAAGAAATTTATCATAAATTTTAAATTATAATCCTGTGAGCTTAATAAAATTTAAATTAATTTTTTTTAGAGTTTTCAACGAAACTCTATTTCCAGTAAGTATCAAATGTTTTTTCTTTTTTTTGGGTACAAGAGACCGAAGCCTAAGGACTTTAGGAAAAGATAAATTACAATTGTATATTTTTTGACTACTTATAAATTATAATTGTACGGTTATAAATAGTTATCCTTAATTTATGTTCTCTTCATAATTTGAAATATTTATGTTATTACAATTTGTATAGTGTGAATTGTGTTAATTAAAATATTGAATTAATTATTTTGAAATGAGTTTAAGTAAATACATGAAGTTTTATTGACATTACTTCAGGGGCGTGTTCCTCGAGGAACCTATGCAGAAACTTGTTTTTGAGTAAATTATGAAGGAGTTTCCTTTGAGTAAATTTTGGTATGTTCAAAGTCATCATCTCGAGTCATAAAAAAGTTTGGAAAAAATGGCATCATGTCTGTGGAAATAAATATGGCAGACGCAAAAGGACTTTAACTTTTGGAATCCCACTCTAGTAAGAAGATAGAAAATATCCGGAGCAGAGGGTAAACGTGTGGAAGAAGGTCCTATTACTGTATAATTGGATAACCCAATATTGAAGTTGAAACTTGAGGCCAATTGATGCGTTGCACGTATATCTTATGTATTTATATAAAGCTTAGCTTGAGTGCATGCAGTTGTAGCATCAAATTTCGGGCAGAAATTAATGGCTCGGTGTAAGTTGGGCTGGTGCGTTCATAGTCATCATCTCGAGTCAATGATAATATTGTAAAAAAGTTGAAAAAGATGGCATCGTGTCTGTGGAAATGAATGTAGCAGACATGAACTAAAATGAAAGCAATAAATATGACAGACGAAAGGACTTCTAATTTGTCTTTGGATGTCCTTAAAATCTGAAAAGGAAGACTTTTGGAATCCCACCATAAATACTAAGAAGAAACAAAATATCCCGGAGCAGAGGACAAACGTGTGAAGCAAGGTCGGATTACTGTATATTTTGAGGCTTGACGCCAATTGATGCATCGCACGTATATCTTATGTTTTTATATAAACCTTAGCTTGAGTGCATTCGTGCAGTAGCAGCATCAGATTTCAAAACAGAAATCAATGGCTATGTGTAAGTTGTTTTTATTATTGTTGTTGGTCCAATTCCATGAGCACCAAGCTTGCTATGAAGAGGAGAGGAGGAGTCTATTGAAAATCAAGGCATACTTCCAATCAAATGGGTATGCAGGCTATTTTCTTCGACCTTCATGGGGTGAAGATGATCCAGAATGTTGCCGCTGGGAGAGTGTCAAGTGCGCTAACACCACGGGTCATGTCATTGAACTTTCTCTTGGCAATGTAGGCGAAAGTATTTATGGAGAACCCTTACCATCTATGCTTAACCAATCTATATTCCAACCATTTAAGGAGTTAAGGATTCTCAATTTAAGTTGGTATGGGATTAATCTGATTCAGAAGGAAGGTATGCTGCTAAATGCTATATAACATAGATCCTGCTGAATGAATGTGTACATTAATTAACAAATTGCTACAATTTCATTGTATTTTTTAAATTTATTTGACTAGTTAATTTGCTAATTGTAATTATACATATATATTATTTATTACAGGTTTAAATGGTTTGTTGAGACTACAAAAACTTGAGACTTTGGATCTTTCTGGTAACTACTTTTCAAATAACTCTTTGCAGTCCTTAAGTGCTCTCACATCTCTTAAAAAATTGATTTTAAGTAACACTCGCATGGGAGGATCCTTTCCTATCCAAGGTACATCTAATATTTGTTATTAATATCATATTAAGTATTAATTTGTTTTGATTTTTAGTTTAGTTAAATTAAGATTTTTTAATACTTTGTAACAGAGTTACTAAATAATATTAAATAATAATTTTTTGATATGTATTGTATTTATAAAAAAAACTGGTATATTTAAATAATTAACAAATTTTAACATAAATAATATAATTAAGGTATTTTAAAGCCATATATATATATCATATAGTTATTGGAATATATTAATTTCTTTCATATAAATGCCTAGACTCCTGCATATACTACGTACATGTTTACTTAGTTATTTTAAAGTGTTAGTCAAATACTTATGAATAAAAAGTATAGTCAAAGATTTAATATAATTTTGTAATTTTTTAACAATAAACCTGTCATTTTTTATTTTATTATTAATTACAAAATTTAACATAAATAATATATTTAAAGTATTTTTAAGACATGTTTAGTATATTTCTTGCATTTATTAACTTTTTTCATATAAACGCCTACATATCCACATATGCTACATAAATGTTTAATGGATAAAACTTACATGAAGTTTAATAGGTGGAGTTTGTGAAGTTTCTTATCAAAAAAATAAAAAATAAAAATTTTAATAAAAAATCCGAACTAATAAATTAATAAAGCTCAATGTAACATATATCCTGCTGAATGAATATGTGTACATTAATTAATAAATTGCTACAATTGCATAGTTTTTTTAAAATTTCTTTGACTAGTTAATTTGATAATTGTAATTATACATATATATAATTACAGGTTCAAATGGCTTGTTGAGACTGCAAAAGCTTGAGACTTTAGATCTTTCTGGTAACTACTTTTCAAATAACTCTTTGCAGTCCTTAAGTACACTCACGTCTCTTAAAAAATTGATTCTATCTGACAATGACATAGAAGGACCCTTTCCTGTCCAAGGTACGTCTAATATTTGTTATTAATATCATATTAAGTATTAATTTATTTTGATTTTTAGTGTAGTTAAATTAAGATTTTTTTAATATAATATAATAGAGTTACTAAATAATATTAAATAATAATTTTTTGATATTTATTGTATTTAAAAAATGGTATATTTAAATAATTAACAAAATTTAACATAAATAATATTTTTAAAGTTTTTTAAAGTGATATATATAATATAGTTATTGGAATATATTAATTTCTTTCAAATAAACGCCTAGACACTCACATATGCTACGTACATGTTTAGTTAGTTATTTTAAACTGTTAGTCAAATATTTATGAATAAAAAGTGTAGTCAGATTTATTGTAATTTTATAATTTTTTAACAATAAACTCGTCATATTTATGTTTTAGTATTAATTACAAAAGTTAACATAAATAATATATTTAAAGTATTTTTAAGACATATATTTAGTATGTTTCTTGCATTTATTAACTTTTTTCATATAAGCGCCTATACATCCACATATACTACACAAATGTTTAATGGATAAAACTTACATGAAGTTTAATAGGTGGAGTTCGTGAAGTTTCTTATCATAAATAAATAAATAAAAATTTACTAAAAAATCTAAATTGATAAATTAATAGAGTTCAATGTAAAAATTATTAATATATAAAAAAATTATTAAAAATATTATTTATAATTTAAATTTGATTGATATTTATTCAATGATAAAATTTTTATCAATATTTTTATTAAAATATTTATTTAATAAATATATCAAATTTTATTAAATCTTTTTTCAAATTTTACATGTTTGATCTATGTGATGATATCTTTCAATTTATCAATTTTGATTTTTAATTTTAGTTTTTGTTTACTTATTTCTAATAAAAAACCTCATGAACTCTACCTATAAAATTTTATGTAGGTATTTCTCCATGTTTAATTAGTTATTTTAAAGTGTTAGTCAAATACTTATGAAAAGCAAGTATAGTCAAATATTTAATATAATTTTCTAATTTTCTTATAATAATTTTTAAAATTTTTATTTTAGTATTAATTAGAAAAGAGTTAAGAACAATATGGCACGTACAATACCCACATATCAAAAGTCTTAAAAATAATTAAAAAAAGATAACATGAGCAACAACTTCAAGCTTGTAATAAACTCCAATGTTTTTAAAAACATTATTTTATTTTTATTTTTTTCAATAAAAATTTTACCAAATGCATTTATTTTTTGTTATTGTTACTTAAAGGAGAAGAAAGTCCGGTTTGAAATTCAATTCAAATGTTGTTTTGAATGTAATTTTTGTTGGTTATTGAGTATTATTTTCGTGCAGAATTATCTGTTTTGGAAAACTTAGAGTTTTTGGATCTGAGCAACAATTGGCTAGGAGGCTCTCTAACAATGCAGGGTAACCTCTATACAAGTCTGAATTTTTCATTTTCGTCAGTTGATTTTTTCTCTTCAATGCTCTATTTTTTATCCTTTTCTTTCTCTAATTATTCAAATAAAGTACGGTATGATGATAGTTGAGTGTTGACAATTATTCTTTACAATTTCTTTGATTTAAAATGGTTATCTAAACTAAGAAAGTTGGAGTACTTGGATCTGAGTTTCTATAGATTCAACAAAGATATTATAAGATTATTGGAATTTCTACCATCCCTCAAATCTCTCTATCTTTCTGAAAATGGCATGGAAGGGTCCCTTTGTGTATATGCAGTTCCAAAAAAATTTATTCTATAACAAAGACAAATCTCTCTTGTATAACAAAAAAACAAGGTAAAGATTACAAAGGATTTGAAAACCTAAATTGTTTCCAAAGCTTAACATTAGCACAAAATAAGGTGAGTTCCAAAACCTCTCCCAAGACGTCGAAATTGTTTCACCTCAAAGTCTCTCATAGGTCACAGCCTCCTCTATGCTACCATGGCTTGTTGTATGCTTGAGTCGTTGTTCCCAAGGTCATCTTTGTTTTTATTTTGCTTTGCTGAGTTTGATCTTTCTACTTAAGGAAGATAGGTTTGCAGACTTTGGCTTTGGATTTATTCATTAAAAGTTTTACGTAATTTTTCCTCTTTTTTTTTTTTTGCTTGAACATCATTTGCTAGTGAAAATATGAATTTGAGAAAGGATTAAACATTCATTTAGCTCCTGTGCTGTACATTTTCTAATCATTTACTATTTAAAAAATAAAAAATTGTAATTAAATATTTGAACTTGCATTTCATTAAACATTTTGATCGTGGGACTATTTTTGTTAATTAAGCAACTATCATAGACAAAATATTTAATAAAATCCGAATACATGTAAAAAAAATGTTTTGTTATTACCAAATTATCCATTGCTATGTCAACAAAAAATAAAAAAGATAAAATTTAAAATTTCTAAAAAATATGAAAAATTTTACAAAAAAATTTCAAAAAGTCAAAAACAAATAACTAAACATTTGGATTTAAAGAAAAAGTTAAAATTTGAATAAATACCAAAAAATAAAAAATGATTTTAAAAAAATAAAATCTTTGATTTATAAAAATCTAATATACTACATTGATTAGGACAATCAAAGCTGATCTACACTAGGTACCGAATCGACTCTATCGGCCTCGTGCCTCTTCTCCCTCTTTTCTCTCTCTTCCCATTCAATGCTTCCTCTCTCTCATCCATTCTTTCCCTCTTTTCTTTTCTTTTTTTTTGTTTTGAATTTTTTTAATTTTGTATTAAAAAAATCAAGTTTTAATTTTTTAAAAAAAAAATTTCAATATTTTAAATATTTAAGAAATTTATAAATTTTTTCAAAGCAATTTTGAATTTTAATAAAAAATCATGTTTTTTTAATTTTTAATAAAAATTTTAGATTTTAAATTTTTTGGATATTTTAAATGATTAAGTAAAAATTCAAATTTTTTTTCTAAAAAATTCAAATTTTATTTCTAAAACTTAATTTACTAATAAAGAAAGAAAATTGTCTAAGGATGGATATATATATATATATATATGTCGTTTGACATGTAACCAACGAAAATAGATAAAAATTTTGGAATTTCAAATATGATTTGGACATTTTTCTACATGTCTTTTATAAATATTTTATTTCTTGATAATAATTAATATTGTTACAAATTGAATGATCAAAAAATTTTCACACGTAAATGTATGTCTATGCACGTTGCTAAAAGACTCTACAATGTTTTTTTTGATACATGACATTATGTAAAGTTGCTTAAATGCATAATGGTTGCTAAATTTTTGTAAAAATAAAATTTTTATTATAAAAATTTTTTAATCCTATAAAAAATTATTAATGTTGTAAATTATTTTTAAATTACAATAAAATATTTAATGTGATATTTAAATTATAAATATATTAATTAATATGATATTTAAAAGTGTTATTTGTCCGTTACGTACATAATTTAAGACTAATTACATTAAAAATGGGTATCACATTAATTAATAAATTTATAATTTAAATATCTCATTAAAATTTTTTAAAATTTAAATATTAAATTAAATTTCACAATATATTCCAACCATTTAAGGAGTTAAGGATTTTCAATTTAAGTTCGAATTGGATTAATATGATTCAAAAGGAAGGTATGCTGCCAAATGCTATATAACATATACTCTACTGAATGAATATATGTACATTGATTAATAAATTGCTACAATTAAATAGTACTTTTGAAATTTATTCGACTACTTAATTTGATAATTGTAATTATGCATATATATAATTACAGGTTCTAATGGCTTGTTGAGACTGCATAAGCTTGAGACTTTGGATCTTTCTGGTAACAATTTTTCAAATAACTCTTTGCGGTCCTTAAGTGCTCTCACATCTCTTAAAAAATTGATTCTAAGGAACAATGACATGGAAGGATCCTTTCCTGTCCAAGGTACGTCTAGTATTTGTTATTAATATCATATTAAGTATTAATTTGTTTTGATTTTTAGTGTGGTTAAATTAAGATTTTTTTAATAGTTATAACAGAGTTACTAAATGATATTAAATAATAATTTTTTATATGTATCAAATTTTTTTAAAAAATTAACAAAATTTAACATAAATAATATATTTAAAGTATTTTAAAGCCATATATATATAATATAGTTATTGCAATATATTAATTTCTTTCATAGAAACGCCTAGACTATCACATATATTACGTACATATTTAATTAGTTGTTTTAAAGTGTTAGTCAAATACTTATGAAAAAAAAGTGTAGTCAAAGATTTAATATAATTTTACAATTTTCTAACAATAAACTCGTTATATTTTTATTTTAGTATTAATTACAAAATAAGTTAAGAGCGATATTTTGCATAAAACACCCACATATCAAAAGTCTTAAAAATAATTAAAAAAGACTGTGAGCAACAGCTTCATGCGTGCAATAAACTCCAATGTATTTAAAAGCATTATTTTTATTTTTATTTTTTAAAATAAAAAAATTACCAAATGCATTTTTTTTTTTGGTTATTGTTACTGAAAGGAGAAAAAAGTCTGATTTGCAATTCAATTGAAATGTTGTTTCGAATGTAATTCTTGTTGGTTGTTGAGTGTCATTTTCGTGCAGAATTATCTGTTTTTGAAAACTTGGAGTTTTTGGATCTTAGTTTCAACAACTTAGAAGGTCCCCCAGCAACGCAGGGTAGTCTCTAAACAAGTTTGAATTTTCCATTTACCTTAGTTGGTTTTTTCTCTTCAATGCTCTATTATTTCTACCTTTTATTTTTTAATTATTCAAATAAAGTATGGTATGATGATAGTTGAGTGTTGACAATCATTCTTTACAATTTCTCAGATTTAAAAAAGTTATCTAAACTAAGAAAGCTGGAGCACTTGGATCTGAGTTTCAACAGATTCAACAAAAATATTATGAGGTCATTGGAATCTCTGCCATCCCTTAAATTTCTCGATCTTTCTAGTAATCGTATGGAAGGGTCCCTCTCTGACCAAGGTATGTATATGCAGTTCCACAGAAATTTATTCTACAACAAAAACAAATCTCTTGTATAACAAAAAAAGCAAGGTAAAGATTACAATGGATTTGAAAACCTAAATTGTTTCCAAAGCTTAAGATTAAGCACAAAATAAGGTGAATTCCAAAACCTCTCCCAAGTTCTCGAAATTGTTTCACCCCAAAGTCTCTCATAGGTCACAGCCTGCTCCTCCATTCTACCATGGCTTGTTGTATGTTTGAGTTGTTATTCCCAAGGTCATCTTTGTTTCTATTCTACTTTGCTGAGTTTGATCTTCCTAGTTAAGGAAGATAGGTTTGCAGACTTTGGCTTTGGTTTTATTCATCAAAATTTTTACGTAAATTTTTTTTTTGTTGAACATCATTTGCTACTGAAAATATGAATTTGAGAAAGGATTAAATATTCATTTGGCTTAAACACTATACATTTTTTTAATTTAATATTTATGGAATAAAAATCATAATTAAATATCTGAACTTACATTTCATTGAACACTTTAGTTTTAGGGACTATTTTCGTTAATTAGGTAGTTGTTTGGACAAAACATATAATAAATTCCTAACACATGTAATAAAGTTCAATAATCGTCATATTATTCATTGTTACATCAACAAAAAATAAAAAATGAAAGATTAATTTGAAATTGCTACAAATGTTTTAAAAAATACAAAAAGTTTTATAAAAAGTTTCAAAAAATTCAAAACAAAAATTAAATATTTTGATTTAAATAAAAAAAAAAGTTAAATTTTGAATAAATACAAAAAAAATAAAAATTTTAATAGATAAAAATCTAGAAGAAATGAGTCAGATCAACACTAATCCAAGGCAAATCGAGCCCGATTTGCCCCAAGCTAGCCAATCGACTCTAACGGCCACCTACCCCCTCCCCGCTCCCTTCTCTCTCTTTCCTTTCAATCCTTCCTCTTTGTCCCCGATTCTTTCCCTTTCTCTTTTTTTTTTTTGGTTGAATTTTCTCTTTTAGTGTTGCATTAAAATCAATTTTTAATATTTAAAAAAGTTTAAAATATTTAAAATATTTAAAATATTTATAAATTTTTTAAAAGTAATTTTGAATTTTAATAAAAAATCATATTTTTTAATAAAAATTTTTAGATTTTAGATTTTATTTATATTTAAATGGTAAAGTAAAAAATTCAAATCTTTTTCTAAAACCTAATCTACTAATTTAGTAAAAATGAAAGTTGTTTACAAATAGTTATTATAAAAAAAAAAAAAGTTGTCTACGGACATGGACATATATAGGTCATTTGAAACGTAACTAATGATAACGGATAAAAATTTTGAAATTTTTAAATACGATTTGAGTATTCGACATGTTTTATAAATATTTTGTTCTTTGAAAGTAAATAATATTATTGCAAATTGTATGATAAAAAAATTTTGACACTTGAAAGCATGGCTATGCACATCGCTAAAAAACTATGCAATGTTTCCTTTGATACATGATATTATGCAAAGTTGCTTAAATGCATAGTGGAAGTTAATTTTTTTGTAAAAGTAAAGTTATTTTCGTTATAAAAAATATTTTTTTCAATCTTATAGAAAATAGTTAATGTAATAAATTATCCTTAAATTATAATGAATATTGAATTTAATATTTAAATTATAAATCTATTAATTAATATAATACTTGTAGCGTTATTTGTCTATTAATTAATGTATCAACATTTAAAACTAATTATTTTAGAAATAAATATCATATTAATTAATAGATTTATAATTTAGGTAACTTATTAAAAATTTTTAAAATTTAAATACTAAATTAAATATTTTATTATAATTTAAAATTTATTTATTACATTAATCTTATAAAAAAATATTTTAAGAAATTGTGTTTTGCAAAAGAATCATTTGGCTTATTTAAAAAATGAAATGGGGAAAACAAGCAAGTCCAAGGAACCATGTGGTTCCTACTCTAATTGCTCTCACCTCCTTCAACATTTTCTTTCTTCTCTTTCACCTATTCTCTCTCTTACGTATTTATAGACTTGGTTCGGTGACTCCCAATGTAGTGAGGAGTCACTCGTGCCGCATCAGTGAGGGCCAAAATGCCATTCATACTTTTCATTTTCATTGGTTTTGGCCTCTATTAGAACTGCATCACGACATAAGTGACCGCTCACTGCAATGACTTAGTTACCTACCCGAATTTGTAAAAGAAAAGCAAAATTCTCGAAAATGCAAATTAAGACACCTGCCATGCTCTCAAGAATTAACTGGGAGCGGTTAGGTAGGGATACTCTATTGTGCGTGTATTGTACTCCTGTGCACCTTTCTTTTATACGTTATAGATTTTTGAAATTTTGAAGGTTTAGTTGTAGTTGTAGGCAGATCCTTTTTAAGTGTTTCCAATATCATTATTTATTTTTGTTTATTTGGTGACAGATTTGAAGTCTTCAACAAAACTGGAGATATTAGATTTGAGTTTTAATAATTTGGTTGGGAATGTTCCTTCTACAGTAAGGGAACTGGCTTCGCTTAAGGTATTATCTTTGGCAGAGAATGGTTTTAATGGCTCTTTACCAATTCCAGGTAATACTTTCAGTTTGGTGCAAAAAGAATAAAAAAGGCTTAAATATATATACTAAAAGGCATGTACCGGATATATATATATATATAGCGATTAAATTGTTTTTTTTTTTTTTTTGCAAAAACAACAAACTTTAATTAGCATTGAATTATATATAATGTTTTCATGTAAATATTCCTCTAAATTTCTTCCTTTGCCAGGTATATGTGAACTAAATAGACTTCAAGAGTTGGATCTTAACGGTAATAGTTTTGAGGGAATCATTCCTCAATGCCTAAACAATATGACTTCTCTTCGTCTCATTAATCTTGAAGGCAACCATTTTGAAGGCTCATTCAAATTTAGCTTATTTATGAATCACTCCAAGCTTAAGACACTCGTGCTTACTTGTGATGGTGACAAATTGAAGATAGATACGGAACATCTACATCAAAGCCCATTGTTTCAGTTAGAGATGTTAAAACTCTCTAACTGTAATCTGAAAAATATTTCTCAACTTCTCCTTTACCAGTATCGATTAGAAGCAATTGATCTCTCTCACAATAACTTGAGAGGTATGTTCCCTACTTGGTTAGTTGAAAAAAACACTGAGTTAAAACTTTTAAATCTAAGGGAGAACTCTCTTTCTGGTCAATTTCATCTCCCAGCAAATTCTATGAGAGATATTCAATTTGTTGACGTCTCCAGCAATCATTTCAGTGGGCAACTTCAAGATGATTTCGGAAAAATATTATCAAATGCAATGTGGATTAATTTGTCCAATAATCATTTTGAAGGTTATCTCCCATCCTCAATTTATGTCGCAAGCAAGTTAGAGGTATTGGATTTGTCCTCTAACAATTTCTCAGGAAAAGTACCTAAGGAGTTACTTAGATGGTGCACCAACTTGAGACTCTTGTGGTTATCACATAATAAATTTCATGGTGAAATATTTTCTTCCCATTTTAATTTGAGTAAGCTATTGTATCTCGAGTTGAGAAACAATCAGTTCACAGGTGGTCTATATCTACCCAACAATGTTAAACTTTCGTCATTAGAAGTTTTTGATATCAGCAACAATCGAATGGAAGGTGAAATTCCTAGTTGGATTGGTAATTGGACAAGGTTACGAATACTTTCTCTGAACAGCAATTTATTTGAAGGCCAGTTTCCTTGTAAAGAGATGCTTTTATCAGTCGAATACTTGGACCTTTCTCACAACGTTCTCAGGGGACCCTTACCTTATTGCTTTAATCAGAATTCTTTAAAGCAACTTAATTTGGAAGGGAACCAATTCTGGGGATCAATGCCAAGTGAACTTTTCAATTTCTCGACTCTGAAGGTGTTGAATCTTAGAGATAACAACTTGTCTGGTAGTATTCCCCACAATATTAGTGGAAACCTCCCTAGCTTGAAAGTCCTTTCATTAGGGAATAACTATCTACAGGGTTTAATTCCGGAGTTGTTCTGTCAATTGACAAATATAAACACTCTGGATCTTTCCAACAACTATTTCTCTGGGTCAGTACCTCAATGTTTCTATAATATCTTCTTTGGGAAGATCGATGCAAAAAGAGCTATCAGCAATTCACCAGAATATACTAGTGATATCGTTTTTCTCCTACTGGATGAGATATATGATAATCTCATAGATTCTATCTATGATGAGCCTGACCCGTCTTACTCTCCCAGAATACAATTTGAGCTTGATTTTGTCACCAGAATACAATTTGGGTTTGATTTTGTCACTAAAAATAGGTTGGACGTTTACAAGGCGGACTTTTTATATTGGATGTCCGGACTTGACTTGTCATGCAACAATCTAACAGGGAATATCCCAGTAGCATTGGGGAACCTATCCTTAATTCATGCATTGAACTTGTCTCACAATCGATTAATGGGACCCATTCCAATTTCTCTTTCAAAGCTTGTTGAAGTAGAAAGTTTGGACCTTTCCTACAACTATTTGAGTGGGGAAATCCCATCGGAGCTGACCAACCTTGTGCGTTTGGGAGTCTTCAATGTGTCACACAATAATCTATCCGGTGAAATTCCTTTCACAAAGCAATTTTCAACATTTGAAGAGAATAGTTACGAGGAAAATCCATTGCTTTGTGGACCGCCATTAGATAAAAGCTGCCCCACACCATACTCGCCAATTGTTCCTTCAGATGAAACACAAGGGAAATGGTTTGAAATTGATTTTATTGCCTTCTACGCAAGCTTTGGTGCAACATATTTCATGTTCTTGTTGGGTTTCGTGACTGTTCTCCTCATTAATCCTTTTTGGCGAAGAAAATGGTTCCATTTCATCGAGAATTTCCTCTATTCTAGCTATTATTTTGCTTATTATACTCTAGGCAAATTGTCAGGCAAATTGTGGAATTAGCTATCTTTTTCATGCCCATCAATTGTGTTTGTAATTTCCATAAATACTTGTCACTTGTCATGACTCTTAGAGTCTTTGTTTAAGCTTACAAATAATGGGCATTGTATAGTATGATAATCTTGTATTATGTTTATTTTGTACCTAATTAAAAGGGATAAGAATAAAGAGAATTATCCTCTTTTTGGTATAGGATGATTAAATCATCCAAAAATAGAAAGAATGATTTTTAATTCATAAAATTAAATTTACATGTTTTATTATACTCTTAAAAATTATATCAATAATTTAAATTATATAAACTTTAAAAAATGATAATTTTGACCAATAAATAAATTATCCTATCATATTACAAATAATGGTTTCATCCTGTTACAAATATATAATAAGGTCATATTTAGTATATAAGATGCTAGATATAATAGTATAATAATTATCTTATATTATATTAGATTTATATCTAATTAAAAGAAATATGATTATAAGAAGGATTATCATCCTCTTAATAGAAGACGATTCAATCCTCTGAAAGTAGATAAGATTATTTTTAATCAATAAGATTAAACTTACATATCCTATTATATTTTAAAAAATTATATTAATAATTTAAATTATATAAACGTTAAAGAAGGATAACTTTGACAAATAATCATTGCACATATAAAATAGGATAACATTATTTAATCTAATTATAATCATAATATCATTTTACCATATTCTATTTTAATTTTGTATACCCAAAATTTGTTTCCTCTCCAATTCTATCTCCTACCTCTACCTATTGAAAATCAACGATTTACATTTTTTCTTCTTTTGGGCGGTTTCAATATATAATAGGTCTCATTCCCTCCCTTTTATATTAAATAAATTTTAGCTTATAATTTTCCTTGTATAACCAGACTCTTCTACCTATTGAAAATCATTTTTTGGGGGCTTCCTTACTTCATGGCAATGGCATTTGATTTTTAACTACAAAAAGCATGGGAAATTGTATACGAAATTCCTTAAATAAGATTCATAAAGTTTTTTATTAAAAATTATTCAATAAAATCAAAATCAAAATTAATATCAGTGGATTGATAAAATTCAATAAAAAAATCAGTATTATGTAAAAAAATATTAAAAATATAGTTTATAATTCAAAATTATCAAGTATTTAGTCATTGGTAAAAATTTTGTTAAATTTTTTACTAAAAATATTTATCTAAAAATTTATCGAATTTTTTTTTCAAGATTTGCATAATTAATCAATGTATTAAGACTTTTTAATTCATCAATTTTAATTTTAAATTTGAATTTTTATTAAATCATGTTTAGTAAAAAAAATTTCAAAAACTTTATTTAAAAAATTCCACTTAAATCTTCTGGTTAAAAAATTGAAGGAGGAAGGCCAGGGGATGAGCCAACCTCAAAAAATTACTAATGATCGGTACTGGCGCACTAGTTTTGAGGAAAAAAAAAAGCTTGATATTTGAGAGCTAAAGAAATTATTACCATAAATAATATAATAACTTTAATATGCACAGATTTTTTGTTATATTTTTTATAATTTTAATTTTTTATTCATTTTAATTTTTATATTGCTAATAAAAGAATATATATTCTAATTTTTGTATTTGTAAAGAAAATAATTTATCATACCTTGATTCTAAAATTTTTATTTTAAAAATGCATATATGTATAACCTGTTTGATAAAAAAAAGAAAAAGAAAAAGAAAAAACATTTAAAGTGTTTGATTCATGAATTATGAATTATCTAAAGTGGTTTGAGAAAATATGTAGAGTATAAAAATATTTTTACATGATATAAATGAAAAAAAAAGTCTAAAGTGGTAGATAAAACCGTTTGATTTATGAATTATCTTACAATAATCTTTAAAATATTGAAGTATATAACTATAAATTATAAACCAATGGTAATAATATATGATACAATCAAATTAAATATCTTTTGAATCGTTTATCCTAAATAGAAATAAAAAAAATAATATTTTTATCTTTGTTACCTCATCAATAGACCCAAAATAATTATTCACTGATCAAAGCAAGCAAAAAGATAAGCATTCCTCTAGGAATGATAGTACTTATTTTATCATAACCAAATTATATAATCTCAAGAACTAATTCCTAAAAAAGCAAACTATTTTGGAAATATACGAAAAATGTGAAAAGAAAAAATATATATATTTTTTATAATGGGTTAAAATGAGAAAAAAATCACCTAGAATCTAAAAAATGCAATTTAAAAAAAAGATTTTTAAAAAGTTATATTTTCTTATAAATTTCCAAAAAACAGAAGAATTTTAATAAAAATCTATGAGCGGATCACCACTCTATGATAATTGATCAAAATTTTTGAACAAAATATGAAAAAAAAAGTTAATTAGTAAATGTGTTTTAAAAGAAAAATAAATTGAAATAAATATTAAATTTTTATAAGAATAAAATTATAAAAGCAATAGTGTACCTTTCAAAGAAAAATTGTAAATTGAAAAAATATTAACGATGTAACACATACCGTTTATAGGTTCATTGCATGACAATTAAAGTGTACAGATAATTTTCAAATTGATAAATATATTTTGAATTTTAAAAAATATAATAAGTGATATTTATGTTTTTAAATTTTAAAACATTTTAAAAATTAGTGAATATAAAAAATTAATGAAGGTAAAAATCTAATTTTGAAATTTTAAAATTAAAAAAAATAAGATATATCTACATAGCTAATAAAATCTGAATTAAATAAAATTAACTTTTAAATTTTTAAATTTATATTATAATTTGTTTTTATTTTAAATATATAATTTTATCTATTTAATTATTTTAAATTTAAATTAGCCCAAAGAAATATTGATAACGTAAAACCAACACTTAAAAATTTAAAATCAAGATATGCTGTAAAAAAAATAGCTAAAATTAGAACAATACTTGCAGTAAAATATAATAGAGAATTAATTATAGATAATATAATAAATTTTATTTTATATATGAATTGATCTTCCATTTGAAAGTTTTTGATAACTAAATAATTTTTCAAATATATAATTTTATAAATAATCTAAAATTAAAAAATATCTTATGTGACAATATAAAAATAAATTTAAGAATTTTTCTATACGTTGAAAAGAGAAAAGCTGTTTACATAAACGTTCACATCAATAAATCTTATCTAATAACTATATTCTTGTAATATAATATTATATATGATACATAATTGCAAAATTAAATGCTATAAATAAGCAGACTGTTGACTTTATTTAATAGTTAAAAATAAAATCACCTACTAAGATTGTTGGAACGTTCCACAATCTAACTTCTTACATTTTGCACTTTACTAGAGCTTATGTACTAGCATCTTTTAATATTAAATCATCCCCAAAGGGCACTTTCCAAACATCTTTTAATATTGTTCTGTCAAATGTTGAACTTACATCTCTTATCTCATTTTGGTTGCAGAAATGCATAGCACTTAGCAGACACATGAATGGGTATAAATATATATATCAAGAGTGGCTCATAATGTCGTAGATGTGGTGGAAGAGGTAGCATTTGGGAATTTCCATTCGATAGCATTGGAAATTACCTTGGCTTCTCTATCTCTGAAAAAAGAAGTGCAGCCAAGTATAGATTCATCGTTGACAAAGTTAAGAAAAAGTTATCGAGATGGAAAGCTAACCTCTTTTCTTTTGCTGGTAGAAATACCCTCCTCAAGTTTGTGGTTAACGCCATCCCCATGTACTACATGCAAAGAGCGGATCTCCTTGTCTTGTCTGTGAGGAGATTAACAGAGTTAGTAGAAACTTTCTCTGGGGCTCCACTGATAATCATAAGAAAATGCATATGGTTAGCTGGAATGCTGCTACTATACAGAAAGAAGGAGGAGGTCTTAGCCTTAAGGATATGAGGTAGGTTAGTGATGCCGATATGGCCTAATTAGGGTGGCGCTTTGTCACTGAAACTGAGAGTATTTGGGCCAAGGTTCTTAAAGCAAAATACACCAGAGATGGTGAGTTCATTAGAAAGGCCTGCTTGCCCATTAGGGCTGGTATGCGCAAAGGTGCACCGATCCTTGAACGTGGTATCAGAATGGGGAGCCCAAGCCTTGTTCTGGTCAGATGACTGAGTTGGCCTTAGTCCGCTAAATACAAAAATCTTTGGCCTTTGGCACCCCCACGATGAAACCCCTGTTGCCAAGGACTTTGTCTCCTCTGAAGTGTGCTGGGATTTCTCATGTGCAAGCGCTCCTATTCCTGACGAGATTGTTGATAAGCTTACTGTTATCCCTGTTCAAATGGAAAATACTAAGGAGGATATTGTTGGCTAGAAATTTTCCCGAACAGGCCTCTTCTCTATCAAGTCGGCTCATAACATGCTTAAAGGATGCATTGATGGCATGAAGAAGGAATGGAAAGATATTTGGAGAATTCCTTCTCTTCCCAAGATCCAACACTTCATTTGGCTCTGCGATCACCAAAAAATTGCCATTCGTGATACAATGTGTAAGCAGGGACTGCAAGTCAGGCCTCTTTGCCCGAGATGTAATAGGGAAAGAGAAACTATTGATCACTGCCTCAGAGATTTCCCTAGCACTAGAGATCTCTGGAATACTCTTACCATTCCCCAAGACATTCTCTCATCTTTCAGTATGGACTTTGAGTGCTAACTTTTCAGAAATTGCAATTTCATGGTTGATTTGGACATATCCAATATTCCTTGGAAAGTTGTTTTCTCCTTCGCTGTTTGAATGATTTGGCTCAGAAGGAACAAATTGGTTTTCCGTATGACTTCTAAAACACCTGATGGGTGGAAAAATAACCTGATTATTCGGGTTAAGGAGTTTTGGACTATTCGTGGCTCTGTCAACCGTCCTAAGACTTCTTGTGAAATTAATATTGGTTGGCAACCTCCTCCTCTGAAAGCCATCAAACACAATACCGATGGATCTACTAAGGGCAACCCTGGTAAAGCCGGGGCGGGAGGTGTATTTAGAGATTGGCTTGGCAACTTGATTCTTAGATTTGCTCATAACTTGGGAACCACTACCAGTGTGTGTGCTGAGTTATAGGGTATCAGGGATGGTATGCGTATGGCTTCCAATCGGGGATACAACAACCTTATTGTTGAGATTGATTCTCAAACCGTTTCAAGGTTTGTTTTGCAGGTTGTTTTTTGCCATCATACTTTCTACTCTATTATTGATGATTGCAGGTCGTTGCTATGAGGCATGCAGAATACAAGGGTATAGCACATTTAGGGAGGCTAACTCTTCTGGGGATCAGTTGGCTAAACTTGGATCCTCTATGAACTCATCCTTTCTGTTCCTAGAAGAACCTCCTGAACTCTTAACTCCTTTGTTATTGTCTGATGCTATGGGAACTATGTTACCCAAAACTCTTTACATGTAACTTTATTGGTTTTTGTTGGTTTTTCTTTAATGCAACTTTATTCACCAAAAAACAAAAAAAACTTATTTATATTTTATATTTTTTCAATATTTTTATGCAAATTTAGATTGACTTAATATGAATATCAAATCTAACCCTTAATTATTTTTTATTACATTGAATAGGGGTCCTCCATCTCAATGTTAGGGACAACTTTAATAATATACTAGAAGGATGTCTGAGCTTCTTTTCGAATCTATTATTAACATTTGCTTAAATTAATTTGTAAAAAATGTAAAAACATTTAAAATAATAATAAAATAATATAAAATATTGAACAATTAAAATGACATGAAATAATTCTATTTTTCTACAATGAAATGACTTGTACGATGAAGATATGCGGCGATTGAAGCTTTTGATGCGAGGAGAAATTGCTTAAAAAAATGTGATTACTAATAAAAAATCAAAGCAAGACGGACAGACAATTGAAGTCGCAATAGTAAGGTCAATTTGGTTTCAGTGACTAGAACAAATACAACTCAATTTGTTTTTTTCTATTAAATTGATGTGGTAAAAAACGAAAGGGAAAGAGGAAAAAGAAGAAACAAATCACAGCATGCATTAAAACATTTATCTCAAAAAGTTCAGCACAAATGATACTTCTCATGTTACGGGTTATATAATATTTCACGTCAAATTTGGTACAAATAATTAGTAGACAAAAGTAATCAAAGAAACCTATGGAATAATGAAGTTTGCTTACGATTCAAGCTCAAGGGAATGGAAACTTGGACAGAACTACAGAAATGGAAAAGTTTTATTTCCTCTTAACTGGGTTATGGCAAATAGACATAAAATGTAGTAGCATGATTTACTTATCAAGCTTAAATAAATAAAATACTTTGGATACACTAAACTTGCACCATGAAACCTTGCCAAAATCATATAGTAGAATTGCAGAATAAAACCGCATCCTGTACATTGTTGAAACCATAAAATTAAAGTATTACCTTGTTAACTGTCATCATGGACTGAAAAATACAAACCTATGGGTATGAGACATGCATGATTCAACCACCGAAAGAGAAAGAAATCCTTCAAGGGGAAGATAGAAATCTAGAAAACGGTGTTTTTTACACAACAAATAAAGCAGCACTACATGTCTTTGTAGCTTAAAGGCTGGCAAGCCTCTTTCATTTGTTAAAATACATCCTTTATATCTTATCACCAATTACTTCTTCCAAAAACGATATAAAAAATAGGGGAGAAAATTTCAGATACAATTAGATCAAATTGAAAGGCCAAAGAGTGCAAAAAAAAAAAAAAAGGCTAACTTGCTACACTACTGATAGAGTCTCTGTTCAATACCAGTAACAATGACTTTGGCTGTCTTAGAGTGAGCCTTACAAACCTTATGCCTCTTGTGGTAATCTTTGGAGGAGCTAAGATCCTTGTTACAACCAAAAACTTGACGGCAGGGAGTATGAAAATTTGAGCTTGTCGTTTGAGCTTTCTTCACCACCAAAGCTGGACGAACTAAAGAAACAACAGAAGTTTCCTTTAAATATTTGCCATCCTGTGCACCTGTATGATCAGTCAATCTCCCTAGCTTAAAATCAGTGAGTGAAAATTCTTGACTGTTAAGCAAACCAAAATTAGTATCTTTTAATCATAAACAGGGAAGTTCTTCACTCACCATTCCTCATAATTTTCACCTAGCATCTTGCCAGTTGTTCATTTAGAGGTATTTCTGGGATGGCTCAATCAATAAACACCTACCCACCTGAAGTTTCAAAGTTCAGTGTCAAGAAAAATAAAAAACATCAAGCCAAAGATCCACAAACAGGCAGATTTTATCATGTAAAAATAGTATTAAACTGAAGAATATGACTTTATAGTATCAACTGGGTGCATTAAAGATGTGGAGAGTGCATACGAAAGACCCCTTGCCAATGCAGATTTAAGAACACTTCCAGCAGGTATTTCCACAAGTGGTGCAATAGTATTGACGGTTGCAGCGTCAAACCAAATATTTCTGTATGTAAAACAGAAGGAACTTACTGTCTACAATTGGTCACCAGAATATTTGTGCAAAATGAGTGCATGCGGAAAATAAAATATATATGTTCACAAAATGAAAAAGGGAGTTGAGCGTAAGTACTATTAGTATTCAGCTACTGTAATAATCTTTATGGCCTGGCACCAAATTGGCAGTTTGGAGGCAATTCTTATCAGACAAATCGATACAAAATGAAGTTTGGTTCCAATGGAACTTACAATGAATACATGTTATAATCACTGACTTGGATTACACAAATTTCGCAATTGGTTGCAATATTTGAATAAAAATCTTTTTCAAAATGTAGTTTACTGTAAAAATGTTCAGACTTTAAAATATATGCTAATGAACAAAATAGAGTATATCTATAACTATAAAAATCATACATACCAGGAATATGCCTAAATACTCTTTGATAATCTAAAGAGCAGAAAACATTGAAGAAGACAAAAGTCTAAACTTGAAAAAATCTGCAAACGAATACATCCTGCAATAAGAAAATAAAATAAAATAAGAAAATTTTATTCATTCAATTGAAATCCATGTATATACCTATAAAATAATCACACAAAAAAAATAAAATTGAGCAACACATGCTAATCATCAGGTCGCTTGCCGGCATCTAACTTTTTGATTGTTGCAGCCTGCCCATTTTTAAGAACTCCATAATAGACTCTACCATATGAATCTTCTCCAATCAAAGAATTTGTACCAAAGTTATCTGTGATTTCCTTCAATTCATCTGTTGGAATTGTAGGGACTCCAATAGACTGAACCTTCACAATCTTAGCACTCTTTGACGTCATACCTTTGCTTTTAGTTGCTCTATTTGCTCCTTGAATAAATAATCCTGGAACATATTGGACGTAACAAAATTCATTGCATTCGTTTAGGTTTAGTATGATTGATATTATTTTTACATTTTTTTTTGTAAAATACGAATAAAAAAGTAAAAAAATATATGAATATAAATCAAAAGATAAATAACAAATGCATAAATCAAATGAAGCTGTACATTCTTATATTTTGTTGCTAAGACATGACATGAAAAAGGGCAATTCAATTTGCTGCTCACAAACCTTTTTGCCTTGATGTTTCTGAAGCTTCATTCTAGCTGGCTTTCAACCTTTTGAAGTTCCTTGACAGAGCACGAACCTAGACCTTGACCCAAGAGCTTCCTGAGACACCAAAATATCAAAGTTCAAACAGACCTCATACTTGAGAGAATGTGCCAAGTAAAACACATGTCTGGAAGAAGCATTAAACTGTATCTAATACTTTTGAGAAGCTTCAAAAAGCTCAATTTTCCTGACCATTTTTGCTGCTTCAAGCTCCAGTTGCTGCAGCATAAGCAAATCAGAATGTATATATGTGCCATTGAAGAACGCAATGAAGTTCATAGAGCAACAAAAATTATGCTAGATCAATATTCAATTCCCAAGAAACGCAGTTGTCATGTTATCATAGCTTTGAAGCTAAATTATAAAAAAGATGACATCTAACAGTAACCTCTCCATTTATTCTTAAACTAAAATTTTTTTGTTAAAAAAAACAGAATATTTTTTTTATATATTTAAACCTTAGCTTGAGTGCATGCGTCCGGTAGTAGCATCAGATTTCAAACCAGAAATCAATGGCTTTGTGTAAGTTGTTCTTGTTATTATTGTTGTTGGTCCAATTCCATGAGCACCAAGCTTGCTATGAAGAGGAGAGGAGGAGTCTATTGAAAATCAAGGCATACTTCCAATCAAATGGGTATGCAGACTATTTTGTTCTACGTTCATGGGGTGAAGATGATCCAGACTGTTGCCGCTGGGAGAGTGTCAAGTGCGCCAACACCACGGGTCATGTCATCGAACTTTCTCTCTGCAATGTGGGCGAAAGTGTTTATGGAGACAACTTACCATCTATGCTTAACCTATCTATATTCCAACCATTTAAGGAGTTAAGGATTCTCAAATTAAGTGGGAATGGGATTAATCTGATTCAGAAGGAAGGTGCGCTGCTAAATGCTTTATAACATTTATCCTCCTGAATGAATATATGTACCTTAATTAATAAATTGCTATAATTTCAAGTATTTTTGAAATTTATTTGACTAATTAATTTGATAATTGTAATTATACATATATATGATTACAGGTTCAAATGGTTTGTTGAGACTACAAAAGCTGGAGACTTTGGATCTTTCTGGCAACTACTTTTCAAATAACTCTTTGCGGTCTTTAAGTGCGCTCACATCTCTTAAAAATTTGATTCTAAGTGACACTCACATGCAAGGATCCTTTCCTTTTCAAGGTACTTCTAGTATTTGCTATTAACATCATTTAAGTATTAGGTAGTATTATTTAGTTTTGATCTTTAGTGTAGTTAAATTAAAATTTTGTTAATAATTTATAACAGAGTTACTAAATAATATTAAATAATAATTTTTTATATGTATTAAAAAAAACAGTTATATTTGAATAATCAACAAAATTTAACATATATGATATATTAAAAGTATTTTTAAGCCATATATTTAGTATATTTCTAGCATATATTAACTTTTTTCATACAAACACCTACACACCCACATATACTACATGCATGTTTAATGGATAAAACTTACAAGAAGTTTTATAAGTAGAGTTTGAGAAATTTTTTATTAGAAATAAGTAAATAAAAACTTTAATAAAAAATCTGAACCAATAAATTAATAAAGTTTAATGTAAATATCAATAATATATAAAAAATTATTAAAAATATTATTTACAATTTAAATTTGATTAATATTTATTTAACGGTAAAAATTTTATCAATATATTTACTAAAAAAATTTATTTAATAAATATATCAAGATTTATTAATTTTTTTTAAAATTTACATGTTTGATTTATATGATTATATCTTTCAATCTACTAGTTTTGATTTTTAATTTTAATTTTTATTTACTCATTTTTAATAATAAACTTTATGAACTTTACTTATGAAACTTCATGTAAGTTTTTTCCATGTTTAATTATTTATTTTAAAGTGTTAGTCAAATACTTATGAAAAGAAAGTATAGTCAAATATTTAATATAATTTTCTAATTTTCTAATAATAGTTTTTTTATATTTTTATTTTAGTATTAATTAAAAAAAAGTTCGGAGCAATATGGCAAGTGGAATACCCACATATCAAAAGTCCGAAAAATAATTAAAAAAAAAAAGATAATGTAAGCAACAAGCTTGTAATAAACTCCAATGTTTTTAAAAGCATTATTTTATTTTTATTTTTTTAAATAAAAAATTTATCAAATGCATTTATTTTTTGTTATTGTTACTGAAAGGAGAAGAAAGTCCGGTTTGGAATTTAATTCAAATGTTGTTTTAAATGTTATTCTTGTTGGTTATTGACTATCATTTTTGTGCAGAATTATCTGTTTTGAAAAACTTGAAGTCATTGGATTTGACATTCAACAACTTAGAAGGCCCCCCAAATATATACACACGTCTGACATGTAACCAATGAAAATGGATAAAAATTTTGGAATTTCAAATATGATTTGGAGATTTTTCGACATGTCTTTTATAAATATTTTGTTCCTTGAGAGTAATTAAATATTGTTACAAATTGTATGATCAAAAAATTTTGACACGTAAATGTATATCTATGCACATTGCTAAAAGACTCTGCAATGTTTCTTTTGATACATGATATTATGCAAAGTTGCTTAAATGCATAGTGATAGTTAATTTTTTGAAAAAATAAAGTCATTTTCATTATAAATTTTTTCCATCTTATAAAAAGTGATTAGTGTCATAAATTATTTTTAAATTATAATGAAATATTGAATATAATAATTAAATTATGAATTTATTAATTAATATAATACTTAAAAAATTATTTGTCTGTCATGTTCATAATTTGAGATTAATTATTTTAAAGATGAATATTATATTAATTAATAAATTTATAATTTAGATATTTCATTAAAAAATTTTTAAAATTTAAATATTAAATTAAACATTTTATAATAATTTAAGAACCAATCGTTACATTAATCCTGTAAAAAAAATAATTAAAAAAATAATATTTTGCAAAAATATCATTTGGTTTATTTAAAAAAAATAAATCGGAAAAGCAAGCAAGTAGGTCTAAGAAACCATGAGGTCCCTACTCTAATTTCTCTTACCTCCTTGAACCTTTTGTTTCTTCCTTCTTTTTCACCTGTTCTCTCTCCTGGGTATTTATAGACTTGGTACGGTGACTCCCAATGCAATGAGGAGTCACTCGTGCCCCATCAGTGAGGGCCAAATCGCCACTCATACTATTCATTTTCATTAATTTGGCTTTTGTTGGAGTTATGGCACGATACGAGTGACTGCTCACCTCACCAGGATTAGTCGTCTACCTGAATTTGTAAAAGAAAAGCAAAAAATCTCTAAAACGCAAATTAAGACACATGTCATGCTCTTAAGAATTAACTGGTAGCGGCTAGGTAGGGATACTCTATTGTGCCTGCATTGTTCTATGTACCTTTCTTTCATAGATTATTATAGATTGTGAAGTTTTCAAGGTTTTGTTGTAGTTTTAGGCGTTCGAATACCATTATTTATTTTTGTTTGGTGATAGATTTGAAGTCTTCAACAAAACTGGAGATATTAGATTTAAGTTCGAATAATTTGGTTGGGAATATTCCTTCGATGGTAAGGGAACTGGCTTCGCTCAAGGCATTATCTTTGGCATGGAATGACTTTAATGGCTCTTTACCAATTCCAGGTAATTCTTTCAGTTTGGTCCAAAAAGAATAAACAAGGCTTAAATATATATACTAAAAGGCATGTACCAAATATATATAGCGATTAAATTGTAAGTTTTCTTTTCAGAAACAACAAATTTTAATTAGCATTGAATTATATATAATGTTTTCATGTAAATAATCCTCTACATTTCTTCCTTTGCAGGTATTTGTGAACTAAATAAACTTCAAGAGTTGCATCTTTTCGGTAATAGTTTTCAAGGAATCATTCCCTCATGCCTAAACAATATGACTTCTCTTCGTTACATTGATCTTAGTGGCAATCATTTTGAAGGCTCATTCAAATTTAGCTTACTTATGAATCACTCCAAGCTTGAGGTAATCGTGCTTACTTGTGATGGTGACAAATTGAAGACAGATGCCGAACATCTACATCAAAGCCTATCGTTTCAGTTAGAGACGTTAAAACTCTCTAACTGTAATCTGAAAAATATTCCTCAGTTTCTCCTTTACCAGTATCGATTAAAAGCAATTGATCTCTCTCACAATAAGTTGAGTGGTATGTTCCCTACCTGGTTAGCTGAAAACAAAACTAAGTTAGAACTTTTAAATCAAAGGGAGAACTCTTTTTCCGGTCAATTTTATCTCCCAGCAAATTCTATGAGAGATATTCAATGGGTTGACGTCTCTAGCAATCATTTCAGTGGGCAGCTTCAAGAGGATTTCGGAAAAATATTCTCAAATGCAATGTTTATTAATTTGTCCAATAATCATTTTGAAGGACATGTCCCATCCTCAATTTGTGTCAGAAGAAACTTGGAGGGATTGGATTTGTCCTTTAATAATTTCTCAGGAGAAGTACCTAAGGAGTTGCTTACCTGGTGCACAAACTTGGGACTCTTGTGGTTATCACCTAATAAATTTCAAGGTGAAGTATTTTCTTCCCATTTTAACTTGAGTCAGCTATCATATCTTGAGATGAGAGACAATCAGTTCACAGGTAGTCTATCTCTACCAAACAATGTTGAACTTTCGTCATTAGAAGTTTTTGATGTCACCAATAACCAAATGGAAGGTGAAATTCCTAGTTGGATTGGTAATTTGACGAGCTTAGGGATACTTGCTCTGAGCAATAATTTCTTGAAGGCCACTTTCCTTGTAAAGAGAAACCTTTATCTGTCGAATACTTGGACCTTTCTTACAACTCTCTCAAGGGACCCGTACCTTACTGCTTTAATCAGGATTCTTTAAAGCAACTTAATTTGGAAGGGAACCAATTTTGGGGATCAATACCAATTGCTCTTTTCAATTTCTCGGCTCTGATGGTGTTGAATCTTAGAGATAACAACTTGTCTGGTAGTATTCCCTGCAATATTAATGGAACACTCCCTAGCTTGAGAGTCCTTTCATTAGGGAAAAACTTTCTAAGCGGTTTAATTTCGAAGCTGTTTTGTCAATTGACAAATCTAAGCATTCTGGATCTTTCCAACAACTTTTCTCTGGGCCACTACCTCAATGTTTCTATAATATCTTCCTGGGGAAGATCAAGGTAAAGAGAGGTCCAAAAGTGCTTAGTATTTTCTATCATCGTCCACCGTATCTTATAAATGGAAAACTCTTAAGACATACGTTAGATGACCTTGACTCTTCATACACACCAGTGATACACTTTGAGTTTGATTTTGTCACTAAAAATAGGCTTTACTTTTACGAGGGTGGCTTTTTATATTTGATGTTGGGACTTGATTTGTCATGCAACAATCTAACAGGGAAAATCCCTTCAGCGTTGGGGAATCTATCCTCAATTCATGCATTGAACTTGTCTCACAATCGATTAGTAGGATTCATTCCAATTTCTCTCTCGAAGCTTGCTGAAATAGAAAGTTTGGACCTTTCCTACATTTATTTGAGTGGGGAAATCCCATCAGAGCTGACCAACCTCATGAGTTTGGAAGTCTTCAATGTGACACACAACAATTTATCTGGTGAAATTCCATCCACCAAACGATCTGCAACATTTGAAGAGAGTAGTTATGAAGAAAATCCATTGCTTTGTGGATGGCCTTTAAATAAAAGCTGCCCCACACCATACTCGCCAATTGTTACTTCAGATGAAACACAAGGGAAATGGTTTGAAGTTGATTCTATTGCGTTCTATGCAAGCTTTGGTGTGACATATCTCATGTTTTTGTTGGGTTTCGTGACTGTTCTCTTCATCAATCCTTTTTGGCGGAGAAAATGGTTCCATTTCATTGAGAATTTCCTCTATTCTAGCCATTATTTTGCTTACGATACTCTAGGCAAATTGTGGAATTAGCTATCTTTTGCATGCCCATCAATTGTGTTTGTAATTTCCATAAATGCTTGTCATTTGTCATGACTCTTGAGTCCTTGTTTATGCTTACAAATAATGGGTATTATTCCTAGTTTGTTTTATAAGTAAACAACCCCTTCCACAATCAAATTTAAATATTGTTCACTTGACTTTTAAGCATCACACGGTCAACAAAATTTGGCATATTTTCATTTAGCATTATTATATTATTGAAGGAAAAATTTTTTTTGCCCCATCCAATCAAGGGTAGAGTCACATTGGACAAAAATAATAATAATAAGTCATGTATTTTCTAGATAAAGTTTAAAGAATTTTCACTATTATAACTATTTTTTACGATTTTTTTCTTTCATTCTAATGTCAAAATATTATTTCCTGAATCGAAAAATGGTTTGTGCAAACTTTAATAATATTTTCATATGAGGGTAGGTATATAGATATTTCTGATTATACATTATATAATAAATTTCAATACTGAAGCATTTATGAAAAAAATAACAAGATGTTGGGGCCGTAATAGGTATTTTACTTATATTTTATCTTCTATGTCTATTTGCAACTTTTCCTGATTTACTTTAACAAAAGTACATAAAATTTCATTAGAAGTTAAATTGTTTAAAGATTATGTTGTTATTGGTAACAAATTTTTTTAATTGGTTTCTTATGGATTTGTAGTTTCTTATAACATTAAGATAGTATTTTGTGCTTTCAACACAATATTTATCTCAATGATTTAGTCATAAAATAGGTGGTTATTATTATTTTTTAATTTAATATATTTAAATTAAGCCCTAAGATGAAAATTTTAGCTCTTGCACTTAATTCATCCCGCCTCTTTATCATGCTCATCTCTCACTTTCTTATTAAACTAGATCTCTCTTATGAGAAAAAATTGTATTTTTTTCATTGAAACCATGATACTTAATCATATTATTGAAAAAAATTAATAACTTATTACATATTGCATGTGATAATGTGATAATTAAATAGTGGATATTTATTTTAATAAATTAATTATTTTATAATAAATAAATTTTTTAATAATATAATTGTATGATATGATTTAAATAAAATATATATATACTAATCTAACCTATTTGTTTTATATGAATTTTTTGACCAAAAGTCTTCCTTTTTTTGTCTAAACTAGTAATTTTATCGGGGGTTGTTTAAAAAGAAAAACCACATATCATCCACTCCTCTAATCTTAAAAAATCATTTCTTTTTGGGCTTTCATGATGTATTGCATCTCAGATCCAATTCTTATCTAAGCCAATGGAATATCTTTTATATGGTGAAAAAAAAAAAAACATATATTGGTCTCTTCCCCAATACCATCTCTACCTCTGCCTATTGAAAATCAACAATTGCTTTTTTTTTTTTGGTGGGTGGGGGGGGAGGGGTTTGGGTTCATAATATAATTGGATTTGAGTATTTTACCTATAATTATTATAGTGTAATTAATTAATTGCAATTTAAAATTATTTGATATCTATAAAAAATTTATGTCAAATCCGCACTTATAAATGATAAATCCTACATTTTTTTTTATTATGATTAGATAATTATAATATTGTAATAAAAAGAATTATTGATAATATGCTTCTCTTATTCCCTCTATCTTTTATAAAATAATTCATCTTTTCTATCATTCCTCGTATAACCAAACATCTTCACCTATTGAAAATTAAAAAAAAAAAAAAAAATTGGACTATCTTTCTTTGTGGCAATGGAATTTGATTTTCAATTATAAAAAACAAGGAAAATTTTATATGAAAATTTTTAAGTGAAATTTATAAATTTCTTATTGAAAATGATTTAATAAAACTAAAATCAAAATTGATAGATTGATAAAATTCAACGAAAAGATTCATACTATGTAAAAAATTATTTAAAATATAGTTTATAATTCAAAATTGTTGAGCATTTATTTAACAATAAAAATTTTATCAAATTTTTTTAATAAAAATATTTTTCTAAAAAAAGTATCAAATTTTTTTTTTTTTTAAATTTGTATATTTGATCTATGTAAAAAGATTTTTTAATTTATCAATTTTGATTTTTGATTTTACTTTTTATTGAATCATTTTTAATAAAAATCTTCATAAACTTTATTTAAAAAAAAGGTTAATGTTATGAATGGTTATTGAATTATAATGAAATATTTAATATGATATCTGCTCTTTAAAAATCTTTAATGTGGTACATAAATTATGAATTTATTAATTAATATGATACTCACACCTAATGTGGTTTGTTCCAAATGATGATACATGGTATAAGTAACCCTCCAAATACCATATTAGTTAATAAAATAATAATTCAAGTACTATATTGAAGATTTTTAAAAGTTAAATATCATATTAAATGTTTCATTATAGTTCATGATATAATGGATCTGATTATTTCACTTACAATTATTGTAATATAATTAATCAATTACAATTTGAAATTGTATAGTACCCATAAAAAAATTTATGTGGAGTTCACACTTACAAATGATAGACCCTAAATAATTTTTTATTATTATTAAACAATTGAAATATTATAATAAAAAGAATTATAGGTGATATGCTCCCCTCGTTCTCTCCTCCTTCTATAAAATAATTTCTCTTCTATCATTCCTTGTATAATCAAACTCCTTTACTTATTGAAAATTAAAAAAATATTCTTTTTTGAGCTTTCTTACTTTATGGCAATGGCATTTGATTTTCAACTATAAAAAACAAGAAAATTTTTATTTGAAAATTTTTAAGAAAAATTTGTAAAGGTTTTTCTTATTAAAAATGATTCAATAAAAACTAAATTCAAAACCGATAGATTGATAAAATTCAATTAAAAATTATTAAAATTATATTTTATAATTCAAATTTGTTGAGTATTAATTCAACAGTAAAAATTATGTCAAATTATTTTACTAAAAATATTTATCTAAAAAATATATCAAATTTTATTTTTTTTTTTCAAAATTTGTATTCTTGATCTATGTAACAAGACTTTTCAATTTACTGATTTTAATTTTTATTGAATCATTTTTAATAAAAAACTTCATAAACTTTATTTAGAAAAAGGTTAATGCTATGAATGGTTCTTAAACTATGGTGAAATATTCAATATGATATCTGAATTTTAAAAATCTCTAATGTGGTACATTAATTATGAATTTGTTAACTAATGTAGTACTCACACTTAATGTGGCTAGCTCTAAATGATAACATATGACACACAAACAACCCTCAAAGTATAATAGTAGTTAACAAATTCATAGTTCAAGTACTATGTTGAAGATTTTTAAAATTTAAGTATCACTTTAAATATTTTGCTATAGTTCAAAGATCATTTATAATATTAATAAAAATCGTATATAGGCTTGGCAAACGCATGGCCCCTAAACTTTGGGCTAGATTCTATATTGATTCCTAAACTTTAAAAAGTTCTAATCGAGTTCTTAATTGCCTAAATGTTTGTCAATGTAGTCATTCTGTCTGCTGAACCATTTAAATTGATAGTAAATCCTACATGGCATAATAGATAATCTTTCAAACTTATATTACGTAAAATTTTTTTATTGTTCAAATAGATTATGTAGAATTTTTTTATGGTTTTTAAACAAATTATAAAACAAAAAAGGCAAAAGACTAAGGAAAAATAAACTTTGACCACCCATCATCCATCTGCCATTAAAGCCCTCATCGATCTTGAAACAGAGTCTGATTTAATTCTCTCTAAAAACCTCATCTCTTTACTCTTTTCCAATACCTTGTTGACTTCAAAACCCTTGCTGAAACCTTCAAAAGAAATCATAGTTACAGCTTCAGTAGCTTCTTAACTCATCAAGTCTCATCTCACTTCATCTCCTATGTCACTGGTTTAATTAAGTATGAGATTCAAGCCTAGATTGACCATGAGAGCATTAAGAGCTTGATAAAGGGTTTGAAAGAGCCATGGAAGAATGGGGACAAGTTGGTTTGGTTACTGCTCAATTAGAAAATTGAGTCTCACAAGGGTTTAATCATGAGTGTAATAACGTATAGATCCATGGATCTACCACTAGATGTGGATTAGAAGGAGTCACCAGCAATCTTTTTTGTTTAGGTGTGATTAACCACCTAATTGAATCTATCCTATTTAAAGGAGAATCTCAAGATTGACTTAGTTATCTTTAAATAGTATATTATAATCTACGAAACCAAAGTTTAGATTCGGGAGTGCGGTTACATATAGGGAAGGTTATAACACCCTTATAGCGCCTATTCAAATAATTTGGTTGGGATTATTCCTTCGATGGTAAGGGAACTGGCTTCGCTCAGGGCATTATCTTTGGCATGGAATGGCTTTAATGGCTTTTTACCAATTTCAGGCAATACTTTCAGTTTGGTACAAAAAGAATAAAAAAGGCTTAAATATTTGAGCATGATCCTAGGTCTCGATTTGATTTTAGCAGTTATAGCGATTTGATTTTTTGGTCTGACCAATTTTAGATTCGGATTTCCTTGCGAAATGAGCAGATTCGACCAAACAGGAAAGAAGAAAAGCAATAATAATAATAATAATAATAATAATAATAATATTATTATTATTATTATTATTATAGTATAAGCTTAATAATAACACTATAATATGTATATAATAATAATAATACTAATGTATAATAATAGTAATAATAATAATAATAATAATATACAATATAATGTATTATACTATAATATATAATAACATTATAAAAATAGTAACATTCCATACAATCGACCTCAATTCATCTTGGACACAAATGAATGTCTACAGCGAGTTATAGATTTAATCCTAAAATCGAAAGTCTTTTCGATTTTATAGTCAATCCTTGACTACCCAAATTGCACAATGCGGATCTGAAAAGACATAGCATTTTATATAGTTGCCCGTTGCCTGAAAGTTTTGTATGAGCTTATTAAGTTTACTAAATCTCACATTATGAAAGAAATTGTCAATAATGAAGAAATTCTTAAACTTTGTTGGAATCTAAGGATTTGGACATGAAAATTTTACCTTTTGATTTCATTCTTGAAATTGGTTACTTTGGACGCAAAGAAGCTGTAGAAGCACTGTTTAGAGAATGAGGAGAGTAGGGAAAAAACTTATAGCCTTTGATAAAGATTTGGACATGAAAATTTTGGCCTTTGATAAAGAACCTTGTGGAGTTGTAAAGGTTAGAGCTTGGTGGAGATTTGATTGAAATGGGAAAGTTTGGTGATAAAAATAAGGAGAATGGGGATAAAAAAAGATTGAGGAGAGAAAATAAATTTTGGTCTTCCTCCACATAATCTATTCAAATCTTTGAAAAATTTCACGTAATACAATTTTGAAAGATTATATGTCATGCCACGTAAGATTTACCATCATTTTAGATGATCCAACAGACGGAGGGACCATATCGACACACGTTTGAGCAATTGAAGACTAAATTAAAAATTTTTTAAATTTAGAGATCAATATATAAATTGACTCAAAGTTTAGGTACTACACGTGATAATAACTTGCAAAAATTAAAAAAAAAAAATTTATATTTAACGTGTCAACAAAAACTGTGATATTATAATTTTTATAAGTTTATATATATTCGATGTGAAATAAATATACACAAATACAATCGAGCTTGACCTAGTAATAAAAAAGAAGTCTTAGAATTATGAGATCCTAAGTTTAAGTCCCATTGTATGTGGGTTTGTTTCAACTTATTATTGGATTTATTTAATTATGTTTTAATTTGTTGATAGATTTATTTATATGATTGTGAATGTAATCTATATTTGTAATTAAAAAAAATCTACTAAATTACATGAGGTTAAATTTTGGTTTGCTCCCTATGTAGGCTTTACTCTTTAGGACGTTTCAGAAGAATACGTGGCGCCGCTCTCTCATGTAGGTCGTCCTTGACAAATGACAAGTTCAAAGTTCAAACAACATCCAAGCCGAATCCAACCAGCCCATTGGACAGCTCCCTACAGTTTGGAGTTGGGTCTTCCGAGCTAGAGATAATAAAGTTGGTTTTCGGCTCCATCCTCATTTTATGCACAGAAAACACGACGTAGCTTCACAACTCAAGTCTGTATCAGATCCTTCCACTATCACAGAACTCCTTAAATTCCTTTTCCTCCTTGTCTCTCTCATTGGGAAATTGCAACAACCACCTGCCATCCGTCACTGCACCACCGCTTCTGCTTTCGCTTCGTTGTTTTAGACGCCAAGGTATTTATTCCCAACTTTAAGTTAGACTTTCTTTCTTCCCTTTCCTTCTCTAGCATAACTTCGTTATCGAATGCACAGAAAATCTTAGGGCTTTATGCTTTATTACTTCGACAATTGATTGTTTTATTAAACCTTTTCCGCCGTAATCAGAACATCATTATTTAGGGGTTTTTTTGGGTTATAAAAAAATATAAAAATGGAGGAAGATGATGATTACGTTGAGTGTATTCCGGTAGCGAAACGCCGAGCCATGGAAGCTCAAAAAATCCTACAAAGGAAGGGCAAGTTTTCTGTTCTTGACGATGAAACTGAAAAATCCAATCTTGCTGAAGTAAAACCTAGTTTACTCGTAAAAGCTACTCAGCTTAAGAAGGACCAACCCGAGATCAGTCAAATGGAACAAATTGTACAACAATAAAAAAAGATGATTGAACATTTATCCAATAAAAAAACGCTTATGTCAGTCCGAGAACTGGCGAAAGGGATTACTTATACAGAACCCTTGTTGACTGGATGGAAACCGCCTTTGCATATTCGAAGGATATCCAGAAAGGATAGGGATCTGATTCCAAAGCAATGACATATTATTGTTGATGGGGAAGATATTCCTCTTCCTATTAAGAATTTTAAGGATATGAAGTTTCTGGATCCAATATTGAAGAAGTTGAAGGCAAAGGGACTTGTGCAACCAATTCCAATTCAAGTTTAAGGCCTGTCTGTTATTTTGTCTGGAAGAGATATGATTGGTATTGCATTTACGGGGTTAGGGAAAACACTTGTGTTTGTGCTTCCATTGATTATGATTGCATTGCAGGAGGAGATGATGATGCCAATACTTCCAGGAGAAGGTCCTTTTGGGTTGATTGTCTGTCCTCCGAGAGAGCTTGCTAGGCAGATATATGAAGTCGTGGAGCAGTTTTTAGTACCTATGAGGAAATCTGGGTATCCAGAACTCAGATCTCACTTTATATTGGTGGTGTTGATATCAGGTCTCAGTTGGATGTTGTGAAGATGGGGGTTCACATTGTTGTTGCTACTCTGGGAGATTGAAGGATATGCTTGCCAAGAAGAGGATGAATTTAGACAATTGCAGGTATGATTTTTTTTTTTTTCAACGCTTTTGGTAACACCATTGTCAATTAGCTAACCTGCTACTTTTAGTCTCATGATCATGAATTCAATATATATTCGAATTCAATATGCATTTGACAGGATCAGAAATTCTAAATGCTATAGATGCTTGGTTTGGGGACCAAACTGCTATTACTTTTGTTTTGCCATTTAATTTGTTCTCACATGTTTAAATATCTCTTTGTACTTTTGCAAATGTAGTGCTATTTGTTTCTTTATGTATGGTGAAAACATGTAGTGTACTTACTTCTGCTTTATGTTGCAATTTTTCTTGCGTTTATTTTCAAAGTTATTGTATGGTGTCAAATCTGTCACAGTGATCTTAATTTTGGTTTGTTTGTTAATTTCTTGCGGTTACATTTATTGGGAAAAGGCTTTGTACTTCCTTTTGGTTTTCTTTGTTATTAATTTTGGTTTATATTTATTTATTGTATGTACTTTTGCTTTTATGTAATTTTAGGTGCATCTGCGTTTTGTTTTGTTTTTTTTTAATACCAGCACTTAATTTCAAAGTTAGCCAATGTGTTGAATATGTTGAAGCTGGCTTTTTTACCCCCAAAACATAGATTATATGCATGCCTTTTAAATTAAACTTTTTTCCCCCTAGATAGATAATGATACTCAAGCAATTGGTTTTTCTTCTGTAGGTACTTGACATTGGATGAAGCAGATAGACTAGTGGATTTAGGCTTTGAAGATGACATCAGAGAAGTGTTTGACCACTTTAAAAATCCAAGGCAAACCCTTTTGTTCTCTGCAACCATGCCTACCAAAATTCAAAACTTTGCCAGAAGTGCTATAGTAAAGCCAATTACTCTTAATGTTGGAAGAGAAGGAGCTGCAAATCTTGATGTGATTCAGGAGGTTGAGTATGTGAAGCAAGAGGCGAAGATTGTTTACCTCCTTGAATGCCTACAAAACCCCCCTCCTCCTGTTTTAATATTTTGTGAGAATGAGGCTGATGTAGATGACATGCATAAATATCTCTATTTATTGTTTATAAGTAGAGAGAGTATGCCATTTCATCCTTCAAAGCTGGCAAGAATGATGTCTTTGTTGCAACTGATGTTGCATCAAAGGGTGTTTGGATTTTCCTGATATTCAACATGTGATCAACTATGATACGCCTGCAGAAATTGAAAACTATGTCCTCCATATAATAGGACAAACAGGAAGATGTGGTAAAACAGGAATTGCAACCACATTTATAAACAAGAATCAGAGTGATACACCCTTCTTCATTTGAAGCACTTATTACTAGAAGCCACACAGAGGATTCCACCTGTCTTAGCTGAGCTTAATGATTCAATGGAAAATGTGGATGCAATCACCAATGCAAGTGGTGTAAAGTGTTGTGCTTATTGTGGTGGGTTGGGGCATCGTATCCAGGATTGCCCCAAGTTAGAGCATCAGAAAAGCATGGCTATTACAAATTCTAGAAGGGATTATTTTGGTTCTGGTTTAAGTTCTTTGAACTCATTTTGGTTTGTATCAAACTAAAGAATCTGGGTTGTAGCGCCTTAATGCAAAATGTATTTCTTCTTTGACGTTAATTAATGCGAAGTTCAATTTCAGGGAAAATAGAATCATGTTTTTTCTAGTTTGTTTAGTTGTGCTTTTCATCTCGTCCATGGAGATGTTTTGTTCTGGGGAAAAAGAAGTGCAGCCAAGTATAGATTTGTCAAGAAAAAGTTATCGAAATGGAAAGCTAACCTCCTTTCTTTTGTTGGTAGAACTACCCTCCTCAGGTCTGTGGTTAATGCCGTCCCCACGTACTACATGCAAAGAGCGGATCTCCATGTCTTGCCTGTGAGGAGATTAACAGAGTTAGTAGAAACTTTCTCTAGGGCTCCAATGATAATCATAAGAAAATGCATATGGTTAGCTGGGATACTGCTACTTTACCGAAAGAAGGAGGTCTTAGCCTCAAGGATACGAGAGAGGTTGATGATGCCAATATGGCCGAATTATGGTGGCGCTTCCTCACTGAACCTGAGAATATTTGGGCCAAGGTTCTTAAAGCCGAAAACACCAGAAATGGTCAGTTCATTAGAAAGGTTTGCTTGCCCATTTGGGCTGGCATATGCAAAAGTGCACCTATACTTGAACGTGGTATCAATTGGATTATTAAATCGGGAGCCCAAGCCTTTGTTCTGGTCAGATGACTGGATTGGCCTTAGTCCGCTACATACAAAAATCTTTGGCCCTTGGCACCCCCATGATGAAATCCTGGCTGTCAAGGACTTTGTCTCCTCTACAGTGCGCTGGGATTTCTCACGTGCAAGCGCTTCTATTCCTGATGAGATTGTTGATAAGATTACTGTTATCCCTGTTCAAATGGAAAATACTAAGGAGGATATTGTTGACTGGAAATTTTCCCAAACAGGCCTCGTCTCTATTAAGTTGGCTTATAACATGCTTAAAGGATGCATTGATGGGATGAAGAAGTTATGGAAAGATATTCGGAGAATTCCTTCTCTTCCCAAGATCCAACACTTCATTTGGCTTTGCAATCACCAGAAAATTGCCACTCGTGATACAATGTGCAAGCGAGGACTGCAAGTTAGCCCTCTTTGCCCGAGATATAATAGGGAAAGGGAAACTATTGATCATTGCCTCAGAGATTTCCCTAGCACTAGAGAACTCTGGAATACTCTTACCGTTCCCCAAGACATTCTCTCATCTTTCAGTATGGACTTTGAGTGCTAACTTTTCACAAATTGCAATTTCATGGTTGATTCGGACATATCCAATATTCCTTGGAAAGTTGTTTTCTCCTTTGCTCTTTGGATGATTTGGCTCAGAAGGAACAAATTGGTTTTCCATAAGACTTCTAAAACACCTGATGGGTGGAAAAGTTACCTGATTATTCGGGTTAAGGAGTTTTGGGCTATTAGTGGCTCTGTCAACCGTCCAAAGACTTCTTGTGAAATTAATATTGGTTGGCAACCTTCTCCTCTGAAAGCCATCAAACACAATACTGATGGATCTACTAAGGGCAACCCTGGTAAGGCCGGGGCGGGCGGTGTGTTTAGAGATCAGCTTGGCAACTAGATTCTTAGATTTGCTCATAACTTGGGAACCACTACCAGAGTGTGTGCTGAGTTATAGGGTCTCAGGGATGGTTTGCGTATGGCTTCCAATCGGGGATACAACAACCTTATTGTTGAGATTGATTCTCAAACCGTCTTAAGGTTTGTTTTGCAGAGTGTTTCTTGCCATCATACTTACTACTCTATTGTTGATGATGCAGGTCGTTGCTAGGAGGCATGTAGAACACGAGGGTGCAGCACATTTAGGGAGGCTAACTCTTCTGTGGATCAGTTGGCTAAATAGGGATCCTCTATGAACTCATCCTTTCTGTTCCTAGAAAAGCCTCCTAAACTGTTAACTCCTTTGTTATTGTCTGATGCCATGGGAACTATGTTTCCCAAAACACTTTACGTGTAACCTGGGGACTTTTGTTGGTTTTTCTTTAATGCAACTTTATTCACAAAAAAAAAAAAACTTATTTATATGTTATATTCTTTTAATATTTTTATGCAAATTTAGATTGACTTAATTTGAATACCAAATCTATCCCTTAATTATTTTTAATTACATTGAATAGGTGTCCCATCTCAGTGTTAGGGGACAACTTTAATAATATACTAAAAAGATGCCCGAGTTTCTCTTCATATCTATTATTAACATTTGATTAAATTAATTTATAAAAAATATTTAAAATAATAATGAAATAAAATAAAATATTAAACAATTAAAATGACATGAAATAATTCTGTTTTTCTATAATGAAATGACTTGTAAGAGGGAGAAGCTTTTAATCTAAGGAGAAATTGCTTAAAAAAATCTTATTACTAAAAAAAAAAAAAAAGTCAAAGCAAGACGGACAGACAGTTGAAGTCGCAATAGTAACGACAGTTTGGTTTCAGTGACTTGAACAAATACAACTCAATTTGTTTTTTCTATTAGGTTGATATGGTAAAAACGAAAGGGCAAAAAGAAAAAGAAGAAACCAATCACAGCATGCATTAAAACATTTATATCAAAAAGTTCAGCACAAATGATGTTTCTCATGTTACGGGTTATATAATATTTCACGTCAAATTTGGTACAAATAATTAGTAGATAAAAATAATCAAAGAAACCTATGGAATAATTAGTTTGCTTATGATTCAAGCTCAAGGACATGGAAACTCGGACAGAACTACAGAAACGGAAAAGTTTTATTTTCCTCTTCCCTGGGTTATGGCAAACAGACATAAAATGCATAAGCATGATTTACTTATTAAGCTTAAATAAATAAAAAACTTTGGATACACTAAACTTGCACCATGCAATCTTAGGTGCTTCTGCGTTTTGTTTTGTCTTTTTTTTTCTAATACCAGCACTTATTTTCAAAGTTAGCAAATGTGTTGAATCTGTTGAAGCTGGCTTTTTTATCCCCAAAACATAGATTATATGTATGTCTTTTAAATTAAACTTTCTTCCCTCTAGATATATAATGATACTCAAGCAATTGGTTTTTCTTCTGTACGTACTTGACATTGGATGAAGCCAATAGACTAGCGGATTTAGGCTTCGAAGATGACATCAGAGAAGTATTTGACTACTTTAAAGCTCAAAGGCAAACCCTTTTGTTCTCTGCAACCATGCCTACCAAAATTCAGAACTTTGCCAGAAGTGCTTTGTAAAGCCAGTTAGTGTTAAGAGGGGGATCTGCAAAACTTGATGTGATTCAGGAGGTTGAGGATGTGAAGCAAGAGGCGAAGATTGTTTAGCTCCTAGAATGCCTACAAAAACCCCTCCTCCCGTTCTAATATTTTGTGAGAATAAGGCTGATGTGGATGACATTCATAAATATCTCCTCTTGAAAGGAGTTGAAGCTGTGGCTATTCATGGAGGCAAGGACTAAGAAGACAGAGAGTATGCCATTTCATCCTTTAAAGCTGGCAAGAATGATGTCTTAGTTGCAACTGATGTTGCATCAAAGGGTTTGGATTTTCCTGATATTCAACAAGTGATCAATTATGATGTGCCTGCAGAAATTGAAAACTATGTCCTCCATATAATAGGACGAATAGGAATTTGTGGTAAAACAGGAATTGCAACAACATTTATAAACAAGAATCAGATTGAGACAACCTTTCTTCTTTTGAAGCACTTATTACAAGAAGCCAAACAGAGGATTCCACCTGTCTTAGCTGAGCTCAATGATCCAATGGAAAATGTGGATGCAATCACCAATGCAAGTGGTGTAAAGAGTTATGCTTATCGTGGTAGGTTGGGGCATCGGATCCAGGATCACCCCAAGTTAGTGCATCAGAAAAGCATGGCTATTGCAAATTCTAGAAGGGATTATTTTGGTTCTGGTGGTTGCAGAGGAGAAATTTGATTTGTACGTGTAAGTACTTTGAACTCATTTTGGTTTGTATCAAACATAAAGAATCTGGGTTGTAGCGCCTTAATGCAAATTGTATTTCTTCTTTGACGTGAATTAATGCAAAGTTCAATTTCAGGGAAAATAGAATCATGTCCTTTCTTGTTTGTTTAGTTATGCTTATTTCATCTCATTCATGGAGATTTTTTGTTTCGGGAAAACTTTGCTGCAGTTTGATTTTTTTTTTTTTAAGTTTATCTTTATCTCTGTGTGCTTCTTTTCCAATATGATTAACAGTAAATAATGATCTGTGAATCAAAATTTAAACGAAATATATGTGGTCAGGCAAAAAGGATATAATTACCTGTGAGCTTTAGTCCAAGTGATAGAGATAAGGTGAAAAATGGGGGAAAATCTTAAATTTAAGCGATTGTTAATTCTGGAATAGAGTTTCTCAAGATTGGAAATTACTTGAGTATTCGAAGTCCTTTAAAATGATAGTAGTTGATAAAATAACTCATATGAGTGAATTGTGTAACTCTGAACGAGAAATGCTGATACCTAGGCGTTGGGATCTCTGGAACCTGGATTTGCCAATAAAACTTGTGACAAACTGCTTGCTGCTGTTCCTCCAACTTGTCCTTGTATACTCCTTAATATTATTATCATTTGTCCAAACCCATATTCTGTTTCCAAAAAACATAAAGTAATGGTAAAAGCAAAAATTGAACCAATTGCTCAAAAATGGAATACCTTGGAGATTTGATGATCAAAGATTCATAGCTGGATCTGTGCCCATCTTCTTAATCCTTAGGGTGGAGGCTGTAGCTCAGTGTCTGAAGCAGCTGACATACTTTATTAACTACTTTTTTGCTTTCCCCCACTGTCTTAAGAATGCTTGATTAAAAATTTCATTTTCTTCTTCAAGGATCTTCAATCGTGTATTCAGTCGTTCAGCTTCACTAACCTGCAAAACAAACTTACCTTTACGAAAAGTGCTGCAAGCCTCATTTCTTGGATGACTTATTTATCACTCCAGAATTTTTTCACTACCTGTTCTGAAGTCGAAGCCCCTTCATTCCTAAAAGTGGAAAACAATTTTTCTTGTTTCACAATAGAATCTGACGAGACATCAATCTATTTTTGGTATAAAAGGAGAATGTAGCTCAAAGATGAGTTGTAGGTACTGGGATTCGAATACTAAATCATTTGAATATTAAACCTGTTGATTGTCACCTCTTATAAATGGTTGTATGAATCTATTATCTAAAGTTCAAGTTTGACAGCAATCTTTACTTTTGACTGATGGCTTGTTGTATGCTTACCAATTCTTGCTGCCTCAAAATTCTTCAACTCCGAAAACCTGTTTCTCAAGGAATCTAATTTCATCTTAGATGAAGCAAGTTCGTTCTTCCTAAGCAAGGAATTTCTTGAAGAAGTTGCATGGTATCCAAATTTTGGTTTCAAATATATCGAAGGCTCGAGCTTGGTCTATCAGTTCTATGACGGTAAAAACACCCATTTCTATGAAATTGGCAAGCACATAGTTGAGCAATTCTGAAAGGCAACATAAAGTATAAAGGGAAAAAATCATTAGAAAAAAGTTTAGCAATCAACTGGCTCTAGTTGATGGAATGTATTTTTAGCAGTTCTATTTGCGTAAAACAGAGAAGTTAGTTGCTGAACATGATAATGAATGATGGTTGCTTATTAGAGAGCGATATGTCCAATGATATGGAAAACATTTAAAAAAAAAGTTTCCTTTTGTTTGTCTTCTAAGAGAGTTTGCCACTATTGGGATTTGCCTTAAATCTCATAATACCACATTGAAAGTTATAAGAGTTTTGAGTTTATTTTGTATCCCACATCGAAAGTTTAGTAAAGGTATAAGGGGTTTTACCCTTATAAATAAGATGCTTTGGTTTCGTTTTGGTAGTCCCAGATAGTTAGACACCAAGAGAATAGCTAGGTGAGTAGGCTATTAAAAGAGTGTAATGGGTTTTTGGGTTAAGTTTTGAGTAAGAAGTTTTTAGAGATTTTTTTCATTCTAAAAGTTTCACAATTGTAAAGATTTATTTGATAGTGGATTAGATTTAGAGTAGGCCATTTTGAGTTGGACCGAAATAAATATATTTATGTGTTCTTATTCTTGATTTGAGCTTGCTATTTTGTTCGTGGGTACTGCGTGTGTCTGTTGATTTCTTAACAAGTAATATCAGAGCTGTAGTGATCTCCAACAATTGGTATCAGAGCGAGGTTCAAGGTTTAAGGTTCGTGGGCCTAAGAGAGTGTGAAGCAATGTTTCAAATGTTTGAAAAAGGTATGTCTAGTATGCCTATGCCTAAGTTTGAGATTCTGTTATTTGATAGCAAGAATAATTTTATGTTATGGCAAAGTATGATTCAAAATCTATTAGTACAACAAGGGTTGGATCAGGCATTAGAGAGTAGTAAGCCTGAGGAAATGTCAAATGATAATTGGAATAGAATTTAGAAGAAAGCTCTTAGTATTATTAGATTGGCCATAGCCTCAGAGGTAAAGTATAGTTAACTAAGAGTACTCCGAAGAGTTTATGGGATATGTTTAAGGGTATTTATGCATCAAAGTCATTAATTAACAGAATATGTTTGAAGATGAATCTATATTCTCTAAAGATGAAAGAAGGTATAAGTTTTTATAATCACTTGAATGAGTTTAATAGATTGGTTTCTCAATTGCTAGCAATTTTTGTTGATGAGTTAAAAGATGAAAAAAAGGCTTTAATTTTACTGTCATCTTTACCTAAGTCTTATAGGCCTTTAATCCAAACTGTGTTGGTGGGTAGGTCTACTTTGAAGTTAGCTGATGTGATTGCCCTATTACGTGAGAATGAAAGATTTATGTGAGCACAGAACTCATCACCTAAAAAAAGTACACTAGTTATAGAGGGTTTTAATCAAGAGAGGATTCAAAAGAAATTGATGGATCAAGAGAGAGATCCAAATCAAGAGACAGATTACAGTGACATAGAATGTTATTATGGTGAAAAGGGACATATTTAAGTGCGTTGTAAGAAGTTGAGAAGGGATATAGCTACTTTTGAAAAGGCGAATGATGAGAAAAAATTGAATGAAAGAAATAGTGATACTATTGCAATTGTGTCTGATGATGATGATGTTGTTTTGATTATTTGTGTGGATGAGACTCAGATTTTGAAAGATGATAAAAGTTGGGTTTTAGATTCAGTTGTTATAGTCCATGTTTGCAATGATAGGAGTTGTTTTATGGAGTTGGATGAGAATGAGAAGTATGGGGATATTGTGGTTGCTAACAAAAAAAAGGTATAGATTCAAGGCATTAGGAGTGTTCGCTTTAGATCTTATAATGGTGTTGTTAGGACACTTCGTCATGTAAGGTATGTATCGAGTTGTAGCTACAATTTAATTGTTTTGGGTGAGTTAGTTTCTCGAGGGTACACATACTATGGTAGTAATGATTCGTTGAAAGTGTACACGAATAGTAGTGTGATTCTACAAGTGAATATGGTCAAATCACTTGTATATGCTTGATGGAAGCTTAGTTGCTAGGATCCTTGTGATGAAAGAAAAGAATAAAGTTAAGCATGTTAGCTTTGCAGATACTGTTGAAGTGTTTGGAGATTCAAGTTAAGGAAAGATCTGTTAGGATTTGCCTTGAATCTCATAATACCACATCGAAAGTTATAAGAGTTTTGAGTTTATCTTGTATCTCACATCGAAAGTTTAGTAAAAGTATAAGGGGTTTCACCCTTATAAATAAGGTATTTTGGTTTTAGTTTGATAGTCCCAGATAGTTAGACACCAAGAGAATAGCTAGATGAGTAGGCTATTGAAATGGTGTAATTGGATTTTTGGGTTAAGTTTTGAGTAAGGAGTTTTTGGAGACTTTTCTCATTCTAAATATCTCACAGTTGTGAAGATTTATTTAATAATGGATTAGGTTTGGAGTAGGTCATTTTAAGTTGGGCCGAAACAAATATATTTGTATATTCTTATTTTTGATTTGAGCTTACGATTTTGTTCGTGGGTGCTGCATGTGTGTGTTGATTTCCTAACATGTAATATCAAAGCTATAGTGATCCCCAACAGCCACTGCAGCAAGCAGAGTGTGCAGTGAGAGTTGAGTTTTGAGAAAGAGTGGAAGTGAAATTAACAAGAATTTGCCAAGCAATTTCGAGTAGAGTGTCACACTATCAGAATTTGTCATTGCTAATGGTCAGAAATTAAATAAGAACTTGGGACTGTGGAGTCATATAATAGTTATGAAGTCAAAATTTTGTTCAATTAATTTATGTATTCACTTTTAAAAAGAGATATTTAGTAGATTCGAAATTCGAATCTCAAGTATTATAATTCAGTTTTTAGTTCTAGACGGTAACCTTTTATATAAAAGTTATAGCATTTATAAAAAATTGTTTTTCTCAACTTAAAGCAATATATTTTGATTCTATCAAGGCTAAGTTTTGGCCTTTTAAGTTTCGGGCTATTTCTTACAGCTCATGTTAAAAAAATTCAAAATTTAATTTAGTTGATTTATTCAATCACCTTTAGAAGATGATATTTAATAAATTTTTAAAAAATGAGATCTAATAAATTTAAAATTTAAATCCTAATATCTATAATCTCTCCTTTTATTTTTAGATTATTTTTTTTGTACCAAAAAAAAAACCTAGATTTTTTTTATATTTAAAATTATCAAGGGTTGAATCTTATTTACTTGAACTATAAGTAAAACACTCTTACTAACAAACCACAACTAAAAGTATAACATCTTATTTACAAGTTAAATTCAAGTGTAATACTATCAACAAATCTCATGGCTTTTTCAGACAAATGACAAACCATATATCAAATTAGATGTCTAACTTACTGAACATTTTTAAGCCACCAAATGGTATCTATTACCATGACTTGCCATATGATTCTTTAGGAAGGTAGTCAAACAACCTAATGGTGTCATAATGTCTAGATCCGGAGATCTATCGCTAGACATTGACTTTTAAGAGTCGCCACCAATCTTTTTTATCTAGGTGCGATTGACCACCTAAGGAATCTGTCCTTTCAGGGAACACCTAAGTTTAAAGGTCCCTAAAAGAATAGGTTCAGGTCTACTAACCAAAACAGGATTCGGGAGTTCAGTTACGTATGAGGAAGGTTATAGCACCCTCACAACGCCCATCAAAAAATGGTACCAGTTTAAATTTGTGTTATCCAATGAGCCTTAAAATTTTACCAAGTAATTAATTATTGGAAATTATTCTCAATTGACTTTAATACTTTTAGCAGAAAATTGAGAAAATTCCCTCACCTCAAGAGTATGCAAGAAAAACTACTGTTTCACTTGCAGAGGCTCCATTGTCGGATTATTTAACATAAAAAAAATAAAAAAGGAAGAAAAAAATGATTGTTCTTGTGCAGGAAAAATTGATACTTTCAACTTTTTCCCAAAATATTTTTCTGAAATTTTAATCTCGAGGAAAATTGATACTTTCAACTTTTCCCCAAAATATCTTTTGAAACTTTAATTTCAAGAAAAATTGATACTTTCAACTTTTCCTCAGAAAAACCTTTTTTGAAAATTTATTTTTAAGAAAAATTGATACTTTCAACTTTTTCCAAAATATCTTTTGGAAACTTTGATTTTCGAGAACAATTGTTACTTTCAACTTTTCCTCAAAAAAACTTTTTTTGAAAATTTATTTTTAAGAAAAATTGATGCTTTCAACTTTTTCCCAAAAATATTTTTTGAAAACTTTGATTTTCGAGGAAAATTGATACTTTCAACTTTTCCTCAAAAACCTTTTTTTTGAAAATTTATTTTTAAGGAAAATTGATACTTTCAACTTTTTCCCAAAAATATTTTTTGAAAACTTTAATTTTCGAGGAAAATTGATATTTTCGAGCAAAATTGATACTTTCAACTTTTCCTCAAAAACTTTTTTTGAAAATTTATTTTTAAGGAAAATTGATACTTTCAACTTTTCCCCAAAAAATATTTTTTTTGGATTCTTTGATTTTTGAAAAAAATTGATACTTTCAACTTTTTCTCAAAAACCTTTTTTGAAAATTTATTTTTAAGAAAAATTGATACTTTCAACTTTTCCCCAAAAATATTTTTTTTGGATTTTATTTAAAGAAAATAAAATAATAAAACAAAATAAAAGTGAAAATAAAAAAAAAAGTAAAACAAAAATAAAAATAAAATAAAGATAAAAGAACATTAAATAATCCTAATTTAATAATAAAAAAAACAAATAAATAAATAAACAAATAAATAAATAAATAAATATATATAAAAAAATTTGGAGCGGCTCGGAGAACGACTCGGCTCGGCTCGGCTTAAAGAAGAAAAATGGCTCGGAGAAGCGGCTCGGGACGTCGGCTCGGCTCAGCTAACGGCTCGAGGAGGCAGAACACGTGCGGGTAGAAAAGATGGTCAAAGTTCGGGTCGAGTCAGATCTTGACAAAACGCGCTGATCTTTTGGGTTATTTAACGCAAAAATGGCATCGTTTTGGGAGGGTATATAAGGCTGTTTCCTTTATTTTTTCGACAGAAACCTTTTCCCCTCTCTCTCTCTTCCTTTCTTTTCTCTCCCTTCTCTCTAAAACGCCCGATGAATCCCGGTTGAATATTCATCGGATTCCGAAATTTTTTTGCTGGAATCTGGGTTTTTCGTCGAAAGTTCACCGAAAAGTTGATTAGTTTCTGGGAATCTTCATCGAAAACTGGGCAGCTGGCCGAAAACTTCAAACTTGGCCAAAATTGTTGTCGAAAAATTCAACGTCCGCCGAAAAAGTCACCGAAATCTGAAAATTTTCCAAAAATTTCCAGAAAAAAATTTTGCCAAAAATCTCCAAAAAAATTTTTTCGATTCCTACAGCTGTTCTAACACTTCTAAACCTTTTCTTAGCCTTCAAAAATCTTCTATATGCCCTTTTCTCTCAACCAGTAGCTTCTTTCCTCACTATTTTTTGTGTTTTCTGTGTTCCTGAGGATCCCTTTTATAGGGATTGATCAGAAGAGTTTCTGATCAATTCCAATTCCTCTTTGGATCGATATTCAATCTTTGAATCCAACATGGACTCTTCTGATTGAATCTCAATCCAATTTTCAGCCGGATAAATAAAAAAAATTAAATGAAAATAAATCAGATAAATCAAGAAAATTAACAGATAAATTAAAATTAAAGAACAGATAATACATAATCTGATATACATAAATATTAACAGGGAAAATAATAATAATAATAATAATAGTAAAGATATATACATATTAATAAATAAGTAAATACCTAAGATAAAAATAAAAGAAAAAAATATATAAAAAAACAATAATAAAAATAAAAATAAAATACAAAAAAAAATAAAAATGTAAAATACAAAAAAAATAAAATAAAAATAAAAATAAAAATAAAAATGAAAATAAAATAAAGAAAAAAAAGAACATAGACTTACCTATTTGGACCAGGCCCAATTGATCCGGGCCTGGACCAAATTGGGTGTCTACAGCTGCCCCTCTTTGCACATTTTCTGTGAAATAAAAATTACGCAAAGACGTAGACACCCAATCAAGACTCAACTCGACCTTTTTACTTTTTATTTTTTTTTTTGTTTTTGATCAAAGCTCCTCTAAGCAGAGGCTCAATGACTTTGAGAAACATAAATGGCTCTTCTAATCAAAGGCTCAATGACTACCTCTAATCAAAGGCTCAATGACTTTGAAAAAATAAATGGCTCCTCTAAACAGAGGCTCAACAACTTTGAAAAAATAAATGGCTCCTCTAAATAGAGGCACCATGACTTTTGGAAAGTAAATTGCTCCTCTAAACAGAGGCACCATGACTTTTGAAAGTAAATTGCTCCTTAACAATCATGTCCAAAGGAGTTGAAAATTGTGTTTGAAGGAATTTCAGGAGATTATGCCCAAAGGTCTTATAAATCAACCCTGATACCAAAAGACATCCTATTTCAAGGATTAGGAACTTACCTGACAAGTTTCTTTTCAAATTTGAAAAATATCTTCACATCTATCTTCTCTATGTAGGATGTTGAAACACCCCTGCTTCTTGAATTTATACACTATACTTTCCTGAAAGTAGTATATGCTATGTAATGCATATGAATTTCAATGTATGCTAAGCAAATGTTGGCCAATTAATTCCTATTCAATGTATGGTACTCAAGTTTCTCAAGCTTTTTCCTTGGGCATCAAGCCTTTTGATTCTTCAAAGATCCAATTACACTGCTCTTTTAAGATCGAACTAGTGTAGCTCTCAATTGTCTTTTCCACTCACATTTTTCCTGTAAGAAATCTCTTCCCAAATTCAATGTCCTAATCAGGAACTGAACCTCTCGATTCTACCTTTATCACTCTTGACTTATTCAATGTAATGTAAAAATCTTTCATGTTGTTATTCATTCATCAATCATTATTTCAAACTCAAAAAGTAAGAATACATTTGTACATTTCTTCCATGGTGGGGTATTAAGAAGAAAAGAATCTGAATGGTTGAGAAACAATCATCAGAAAAAGACACAAAGAATGAAATAGAATGTCTCTTATTAGCAAAATGTTGGCTAATTTCAGCCAAGGGAGGATTACAAGGATAAATATGTGGATAAAGCCCAAAATGAACAATCAGATAATCATGATAACACATCTCAAAGTTTTTTTCTAAAAAGCCAACCCTCTGATGTACTTAACAACTTGGAACTCTTTCAAATTTGCTAGCCTTCATGTCAGCAGACTTTTAAATTTGATACTGTATTCTCCTTATCTAAGCTGCCTTTTCAGGTTTTCAACTTAGACAAATCCCCTATGACTCAAATCGTCCTTTTAGGGTTTTCGCCTTGAATCTTCCTTTTTCATTCACTTTTTTCATTTTTTCATTTTTTTCAAGCATAGTATTTCTTCACAGCATCAAAATTTATAGGATGGGGTAAATCATTTCCATCCATCTCAGTCAGTATCAGCGTTCCACCTGAAAAAGCTCGTTTCACCATAGACGGCCCTTCCCAATTCGGAGTCCATTTTTCTCTACTATCGTGCTAGATTGAGAGAATTCTTTTCAAGACCAACTCTCCTTCTCGAAAGCAATGGGGTCGAATCTTCTTATCATGAGCCCTCAACATTCTTTTTTGATATAGCTGACCAAGGCACAGTGCAGTCAATCTCTTTTCTTCTATGAAATTTAACTGTTCATAGCGTTCTTGAATCCATTTAGCTTCTTTCAACTTAATTTCTTTTAAAACCCTTAAGGATGGGATCTCTACTTTCACTGGTAGTACAGCTTCCATCCCATAAACCAAAGAAAATGGGGTTGCCCTAGTAAAGGTACGAACTGACGTTCGATATGCATGCAGTGCAAATGGTAACTTCTCATGCCAAAATTTGTAAGTCTCGATCATTTTTTTCAAAATCCTTTTTATGTTCTTATTGGCTGCCTCAACTACCCCATTCATTTTCGGATGGTATGGTGCCGAGTTATGATGCTTGATCTTATATTGAACACATATTCTTTGCATCATCTTACTATTTAGATTCTTAGTATTGTCTAAAATAATTCTTTCTGAAAGTCTATATCTACAGATGATCTCTCTTTTTATGAACTTGTAAACCACAGAGCGTGTCACACTTGCATATGATATTGCCTCTACCCATTTTGTGAAGTAATCTATCATCACAAAAATGAATCTGTGCCTGTTAGAAGCTTTTGGGGTGATTGGACCAATGACATCCATGCCCCACATTGAGAATGGCCATGGTGGTGCCATAACATGTAAGGCAGATGGCGGAGTATGGATTTTATTAGCATATATTTGGCATTTATGGCATTTATGAGCATAATCAATGCAATCATTCTTCATCGTCAACTAGTAATATCCAGCTCTCATGATCTATCTCGCCATCATATGTCCATTGGTATGTGCCCTACATAGTCTATCATGCACCTCTTCAATGATTTTTCTCGCTTCAGTCTTACTTACGCACCTCAATAATACTTGATCCTTGTTTTTTTTTTACAGGACATCCCCATCCAAGAAAAAACTCATAGCCAATCTTCAGATGACCTTTTATCATTTTCTGTTGCTTGTATTGGGTACTGTTGATCCTTAATATACTATAAGATGTCATAATACCAGGGCTTTCCATCTTCTTCTTCCTCTACATTAGAGCAATAAGCTGGTATATCCTTAACATCTAACTTGATAAGCTAAATGTCAGTATTATCATTAATTCAAATCATTGCAGCCAGAGTAGCCAATGCATCAGCAATCAAATTCTCTTCTCGAGGTAAGTAGTCAAACTAGATATCTTCAAATTGTTTCGTCAACTTTAGAATATACTTATGATATGGAATGAGTTTTGAATCTCTCGTCTCTTATTCTCCTTTCAACTGATATATAACTAGATCTGAGTCTCTAAACATTTTTAGTACTTTCACTCTTCTATCTATAGCAGCTTGTAAGCCCATGACACATGCCTCATATTCAACGATGTTATTTGTGCAATTGAAATTTAACCTTGCTGTTACAGGGCAGTATTATTCTTTTGGAGAGATCAGAATTGCCCCAATTCTATGCCTCAAGGCATTAGCAGCTCCATCAAAGTACATTTTCTAACATTTTTTTCCATGCTCCCCTTCCTCCAGTTGGGAAATAGTCATTAAGTCTTCATCAGGGAATTCTAGCTTCATTGGCTCATACTCTTCAGTAGCACGATCTATAAAAAATTCTGCTATAATACCCCCTTTTATTCTTTTTGGCTCACGTATATAATATCATATTTTAAAAGCATTACTTGCCATCTAGCGATTCTTCCAGACAAAGAAGGCTTCTCGAAGATATACTTAATGGGATCTAATTTTGCTATGAGCCACGTAGTATGATAGAGCATATACTGTCTGAGTCTTTTGGCAGTCCACGCTAATGCACAACACATTTTCTCTAATGAAGAATACTTGGATTCATATTTCATGAACTTTTTACTCAGATAATAAATAGCTCTCTCTTTTCGGCTAGCCTCGTCTTGCTGCCCTAGCACACATCCCATTGAATTTTCACATACAGTTAAGTATAAGATTAAAGATTTCCTTAGAACAGGTGGCACAAATACTGGAGGGTTCGATAAATATTGTTTAATTTTATCAAACGCCTCTTGACATTCTTCATTCCATTTCCCAAGATTATTCTTACGGAGAAGCTTAAATATGGGATCACATTTGTAAGTAAGCTGAGAGATAAATCGAGAAATATAGTTCAATCTCTCCAGAAAACCTCAAACTTCCTTTAGCGTACTGGGAGGTGACAGATTGTGAATGGCCCGTATCTTATCGGGATTGACTTTAATTCCTCTTTTACTGATCACAAAGCCTAGCAACTTCCCTGACTTTACCACAAATGTGCACTTGGCTGGGTTTAATTTGAGCTGAAATTTTCTCAACCTCTCAATTAACTTTCTGAGGCTAGTGACATGATCTTCATCTTCACAAGACTTTGCAATCATATTGTCTACATACACCTCGATCTCTTTGTACATCATATCATGAAAGAGTGTTACCATGGCCCTTTGATATGTTGCCCCAGCATTCTTTAACCCAAAAGGCATGACTTTGTAACAAAAGGTTCCCCACATGGTTACAAAAGTAGTCTTTTACATATCATCTGCAGCCATTTTTATCTGATTATACCCCGAGAAACCATCCATAAAGGAAAAAATTGAATGCTTAGTCGTGTTATCTACCAGTGTGTTGATATGAGGCAAAAAAAGGTTATCCTTTGGGCTAGCCTTATTCAAGTCCCGATAGTCTACACATATTCGTACTTTTCCATCTTTCTTAGAAATTGAGACTATATTGGCTACCCATTTTGGATACTTAGCCACTTGTAGAAAACCTCATCAAATTGTTTCTTCACTTCTTCTTTAATTTTTAGTAGCATTTCGGGCTTCATCCATCTTAGTTTCTACTGAACTGGTTTACATTCTGGCTTTAAGGGCAATTTGTGCTCCACTATCTCTGTGCTCAGCCCTGGCATATCCTGGTAAGACCAAGCAAATATATCTACAAATTCTCAAAGTAGGTCTGCCAATCATTGCCTATCTCCAGATGAAAGTAAAGTGCCCATTTTGACCTCTTTCTTATTCTCTTCATTTTTCAGATTCACTAAGTCCACTACCTCCTGATGAGGCTCAATTGGCTTATTTTCTTGTTCAATCATCCTCATTAGGTCCGAAAGCATAACATATTCTTTAGAATTCTCTTCATTGTCAAGTTAATTAGTGTTAATTGAATTCTCAGAGCTAACCTCTTGATTGTTATCATGATTATCTTCATGTTCATTTAAAGACCTGAAATTGAATGAAATGGGATATGTTAGTAAGATGTGCTTGGAAAGATGAAAATAATGAAGACACAAGAAGAAATGAATGAAAATGTATCCTTCTTATTTTTTATTAAAAAATAATAAAAGATAAATGGCCCAAACAAAAAAGATCACCCCAATGCCTTGGGCAATAGCTATTGAGATGTTACAATTACATTGTATCAAAATCAAAAGTCAAAGGCATCTTGATGGCACTCCAATTATTTAGCTCATAATCTGGTGGACAAAGGCGAACCCACTCCTCTTGATTAAGCCCCACTTCATCTTCAACAGCATTAATGGCTAACTGGGCAAAAGCGTCTTTCACACTTTTTCTTGTATCTGGGTACATGAATCCTCCAAATCTAAGAGTTTCACACAAGTGTAGGATAAACATCAATCTTGTTGTCTTTTCTGATGGCCTTCTTTTGACTTCTCACTCTGCCATCTTATAGCCTAGGCCTACCCTGTCGCTATTATCTATTATTGTCAGAGGTTCTTTTATTCTCTGTAAGTTTTTGCCTAGCCCAAGTCCTGGATACCAGCCCTTGTTGATGACTTGGCTCACCATTATCCTTGAAAAAGGTTGATTTTGAAATCTTTCACCTACAGAATTGATCAATTCAAAAGATCGATCGATAGCCTTTATATATGGAGTGTTCAATGGTTAAGTCACTAGCATATCTTTCTCCCCAACTACCACTACTAATTGACCTTCTACATTAAACTTGATCTTCTAGTGCAGAGTAGAGAGCACAGCTCCTATCATGTGAATCCATGATCTTCCTAACAGACAGCTATAGGATGGAGAGATATCCATCACTTGAAACTTTACATTGGAGGTGCATGGCCCAATTTGTAAGGACATCTCAATATTTCCTAGGACTTCTCTTCTGGTCCTATCAAAGGCTCTCATAATCATCTGACTATCTTTCATATGAAAGTAATCAATGGGTAGCGTTGTCAAAGTTGACATAGGCATGACATTGATAGCAGAGCCATTATCGATAAGGACCTTGGCTATGATATGGCTCTTGTACTTGACTGTGATATACAGAGCCTTGGCATTTCCTTTTTTCTCCAAAAGAATCTCATCATCATTGAATGAAATGTGATTTGGCATGACTAGATTTCCAGCCAGGTGGTTCACATATTCAACAAATACGTTATGTGCCACGTATGCCTGATTCAACACTTTTAACAGATGTTTCGGTGTGGCTCTAAGTTCAGCAGTAGTGATAATAATGAGATTCAAGCTGGCATTTTATTCAACTGTTCCACAACTGAATACTCACTATGTTTTACCAGCTTCAGGAATTCACAAACCTCTCTTTCTGATACTGGCTTCGGATGATCTTTTTTAGGTTCTATCTCAGGATTATTTCATCTTTCTCCTTCTTTAGCTTTCTTCCTTCTAGCTTTCTCTAACATTTCTGGAGTATAACACCTCTCACTTCGAGTAATGCCTCTTACGCCAATTATATTAGAAGCGTCGGCTTTAGAGACATTTTCTTTTTGCCTCTGAACTACAGTGTCATAACCATATCTCCAGGGTACAGCTTTATCATCCTTGTATGGAAAAGGAGTCAGAACCTTAAAAGTTATCAGCCTGGGGAAGAGTTTGTCTATGATTGACTTTAGTTTGTTCCCACATTGAATTGTCACTAGTTTTGAAAACAACTTCATAGGCCTATCAGTCATGTACACCTCAACATTCTTTAAGTCTTCTCTTTCTTCATAGACTTTCATTTGATGTGAATCTAAGAGTTTTTGTACCTCTTGGTGAAACTGCTCACAGGTCTCAATGGAATGGCCTATGTCCCATTATGATACTTACAACTAGTACCAGCTATATATACTCCATGATAGCTATGTGGACTTACTAGTCGTATCATGTCAGCTCTTTGTAAAACATCAAACAGTTGGCTGAGAGGTGTTTTAATATCTGTCACTCTTTTCTTCACATGGCGCTCCTGTTCTTCACTTATAGCATTTACATTATGATTCGGCAAAGGATTGCCACTAACATTCGATGCAGTCATCCCTCCCGTATCCAAGCAAATCATCCCATCCTTGATTAACCATTGCACTTTGTGTTTCAAAGTAGTGCAATTTTCGGTGGAGTGATCGATAATCCCATAATGGTAGTCACAGTGGGCTGTGGGATCGTACCACTTGGGGTAAGGTGGCTTGAGGGGTTCCAATTTACTTGGAGCAATTAAATGACTGTTGTAAAGCTCCTTATATAATTCTGTATACATCATAGGAATTGGGTCAAACACAGGTTTCTCACGGGTAGTTCGTTGCTCTCGCGAACCACTAATGGGGTTAGTTGGGTGATTTTGGGGTCTTGGGGTAGGCTGAGTGTTAGGACTGTACATGGTATTTTGAGGCCTATGAGTGGTTTGATATGTTTGAGGGTATGGTGATTATGCAAATAGTTGGTATGGGTGAAGGGAAGTGTTATTTACAGTAGGGTAATAAGGCAGATATTCTGGTAGTAAGTTAGGTGGATAGCCTCCAAATTGCTGTCTATCAAAACTCACAGCTGAGCTTCAGTTTCTTTATTCTTCGAGACTCTCTTGCTAGATGTTTCATTTCCTTCTAGCTTACCATTCTTGATGGCACTCTCAATAATTTCTCTCAAAATTACCATATCAGTAAAGTTTTTCGTTGCATTCCCTATCATCTTTTCATAATAGAGAGGTTTTAAAGTGCTAACAAACAGCACTGTAGTCTCTTTCTCAGTCAGAGGAGGTTGTACCTGAAAAGCAATATCCCTCCACCTCTGAGCATACTCTATAAAAGACTCGTTTGCCTTTTTTTCTAGATTTTGTAAAGACAAACGATCAGGGGCCAAATCAATAATATGTCGATATTGACCGATGAAGTCATGTGCCATATCGCTCCAAGAGCGAATGCGGGTTCTGTCCAGCTGAACATATCATCTGGCCGCAGAGCCAATAAGACTATCCTGAAAGACATGCATTAATAGTTTTTCATCATGAGCATGAGCTGCCATCTTCCGACAATACATTGTGATGTGAGTTTTGGGGCACTTTGTACCATCATATTTTTTAAATTTTGGTACTTTGAACTTATGAGGAATAACCACATCAGGGACTAGGCAGAGCCCAGCAGCATCAACTGACCCATAAAAACTAAATCCTTTCACAGCTCGTAGCCTTTGCTCTAGCATACTAATCTTGGAGCTTTCCTGAGTTTCCACTCTTATCTTTTCTTTCTCCTTCTCTTTTAAATCATCTAGATCAGGAATTGGTTCTACTGCCTTTTCAGTAAAGACAGGATTTACATAACTATTATAATGCCCTGGGTTGGAAGCTGACAGTATTCCAGGATATGTTGGATATGTGAAGTGTTGTGGTGGAACCTCTTGAGTAGATTGGGCTTGAGGTGGGCCAAAACCTGAAGGATATAAAGGGTCAGCCACTTTTGCAACGGGGGAACTTGTTGGCTTGTATTTTTTTCAACTTTTTTTCCTTTATTCATGTTATTAAGAGCATCCAGAATCTTGCTTAACTCACTTTCAATCTTTTCCTGTGCTTTTTCTATCTTTTTAAATCTATGAGAATTTTTCTACTCCATTTGCCTTGCTCTGGATCTTGTGTTGTATCGATGGGCAGGGTTTTCGCTAGATGGAGCTATCCTAAAACTTAAAGTACTATATCTTAGAATTAGTAAATTTGCATGACTATCACATGGTTACTTTGTTAAGTGTAATGAATGAGAATGCAATGAATGAAAAATGCATGTATGCAAAGAACATTTGCCTTAAAACGGTATTCAACTAAAAGATTTCATTTATTCCAAAAAAACTTTTATCTACATTGAGTTTATCATCTTAAAATTATAGCCATAAAATTGTTTGATTTGTTCATACTGGGCCTTGGCTTTTTCGATGAAGTTCAACAGACGCTGTCCATGTTCTCATACTGGGGTCACCATTTGTCTCACTGCCTCTACCTCTTTCACCATCTCTCTTGCCTTACATACCCCTTTACAGATTTGGGTCATTAAGTGCTCAATGTATTTCTACCTTCCTAAGTTCTCTCTTTTACCACACCAGACTTGGTATGATAATTCTCTATGTTCTCTAACCAATGTAGCGATGTGGTCTCCTTGTTCATCCAACTTTTGACTTAGCCTGCTCAAATAACTATTTAGCATGTTAATTTCTGCTTGTGCTTCAGTACTTTCTTCTTCCAATTTAGCATACTCTTGCTTCAATCTTGTATTTTCCTCAGTCAACTCGACAATAGTTATCTCTTTAGCTCTTTCTCTCACACATAACCTTTTATGCTCTTGGTGTAGCTTTGTTAGATCTTCAATAGTTGTTCACGTTCTCTAGCAATCTTGTGAACTTTAACTTCATAACTTTCGACTCTATCTTTCCACTGGGCTTTTTCTTTTTGAAGCTTCTGGATTTTTTGCTTTAACTTGCCCTTTTCAGACTCAAATTCTTTTGTTGCCAGCTCTAATTCTGATGGTGTCTCTTCAAGTTTTTTTTTTGTTAGTGGTTGAGAGATTTCATAAGTAAATACCATTTCTTATTTTTTTTTTGTTCTCCAAACCAAGTACCCTTGGTGACTTTATCAGTAAATGGTCCAGGACTCACTTTTCGAGGATTTTTCCATGCTTTAATCATCTCATTCATCCTTTGAAATGCTTTAGGCTCACTGTAAGAAAAATCTAAATGATGAAGCCCATAAGTCATAGGAATGAACTGTTCTCCCCCAAATTGCCTTCTCACTACGAGTGGTGCATAATTCGTCACTCCCCACAAACCCAAAAGTGGGACCATTGTACAATCCCCACATTGATACAACATAGGCTCACGATTCATCCATGGGGCCAACCATCTCACCCTGGCGCTTTTCAACTTTTGTAGAAAAGTTATCCATTCTTATTTAGACTTTCATTTTGACCACTCACTTTCACAGAATTCCTTGATCGAAACACGATTACGGATATAAAGCTTCAAGAAAACACCATTTCCCTATTCAAAATGGTTTTTCATCCACAAGTACAATAACTATATGAAGCCTATGAAGCGTCCTCCATTCCGACGACAATAACTCAAAGATCTGATAGTCTCTGCTAATATTATCGTTGAAGGATTACAGCCATTAATCACACTCTCGAAGAAGTCGACCACCACTATCTCAATATATCCCAAAACCTTTGGAAAGATCACCAGTCTGTATATGGCCAAGGCAAATATATCTAACCCCCGTTCTTCATTGGCATGTTGCATCAAAAACTCATGAAAGAACTTTCAAGATAGGCAAACCTGTTGTTGTTTCTTCTTCGTATAAGAATTCATAATTTTCTTGTCTATCCCCATGAGTTGAGCCAGACCTTTACGAAATCCTGACTTGTGTTTTTTGACATATATCTTGTCAGGAGTCTTGAGATGCAAACCCAACAAGACCGAATATTCTTCGATGGTGGGAGTCATATCAGCTTCATTAAAGATGAAACACTTGTATGTAGGATCCCAAAATTATGTTGCAGCTCTGATTAGTTGATCATCAACAACTACTGTTAGAAGGTGTGCTATATGCTCATGTTTTTAACAAAACTGCTCTTGTCTTGACGGACTCATCTTCTTCCAGATATTAACCAAATCCTCTAAATTGTTCTGTTTGAGGAGGATAAATGTTTCTTGAGATAGAGTAGAATCATACTCGATTGGCAAGCAATCTCCTATCTTCAGTTGAATCTTTTTTTACTGGGCCCTTACTTCATTGGGTGTCCCACAAGGTGCTAATACGGATGAAGAACAAACTAGTCGTTCAGTGGAGTCCATGAAAAAATTTATTGAAGAGCATTTTTCAAGCAAATGTTCTTTATACAACTTTATGATATGCGTATGAACCAATGCAAAAGAATAAGAAGAAGGTTAGTATACCTAGAAAAAGAATAAATAACTAAGTAAATTTAAACATCACACAGAGTAAAAGGGATGAATCCTATGCTTTTGGTCAATTCTAAAAGGGAAGAGTGATGGCTCTATCTATAGGTTAGGTGCTCTTAAGGTTCACTATATGCGGTTTTAAGGTCAAAGTCTAAAGGTCCTCAAATTGTTCCTTACATCCTTGTCCATCACAGAATAGTAAGGCACCCTAATCCTCACCCATTACAGGCTACAAGCGGAAAAAGTTTAATTTGAGTGGGAGTATTTCGCTAACCACTGCAGAGGCATTAGACCTCACCAAAGCAATAGGTACTTTACTCCCTCCTAGAGGGGCGGAGCTCAGGTATAGAGCTCATGTTATGCACATGCATATGAATGACATAATTAACAAAGTAAATAAACATGAATGAATAATAACACATATATACAAAAAGGTTCAATTTTATTAGGCTTTTGGATAACACAAATTATTTGGTGGCCTGACTCTCAAAGCTTTCCAGCAGAGTCGCCAAGCTGTCACAACGTCTAGATCTGGGGATCTATCGCTAGACATTGACTTTTAGGAGTCGCCACCAATCTTTTTTATTTAGGTGCGATTGGCCACCTAAGGAATCTGTCTTTTCAGGGAACACCTAAGTTTAAGGGTCCCTAAAAGAATAGGTTCAGGTCTATTAACTAGAACAGGGTTCGGGAGTTCGGATACGTGTAAAGAAGGTTATAGCACCCTTACAACGCCCATCAAAAGATGGTACCAGCTTAAATTTGTGTTATCCAATGAGCCTTAAAATTTTACCAAGTAATTAATTATTGGAAATTATTCTCAATTGACTTTAATACTTTTAGCAAAAAATTGAGAAAATTCCCTCACCTCAAGAGTATGCAAGAAAAACTACTGTTTCACTTGCAGAGAGGCTCCATCGTCGGATTATTTAACATAAAAAAATAAAAAAAGAAAAAAAGAATGATTGTTCTTGTGCAGAAAAAATTGATACTTTCAACTTTTCCCCAAAATATTTTTTTGAAATTTTAATCTCGAGGAAAATTGATACTTTCAACTTTTCCCCAAAATATCTTTTGAAACTTTAATTTCAAGGAAAATTGATACTTTCAACTTTTCCTCAGAAAAACCTTCTTTGAAAATTTATTTTTAAGAAAAATTGATACTTTCAACTTTTCTCAAAATATCTTTTGAAAACTTTGATTTTCGAAAAAAATTGATACTTTCAACTTTTCCTCAAAAAAATTGATACTTTCAACTTTTCCCTAAAAATATCTTTTGAAAATTTTGATTTTCGAGAAAAATTGATACTTTCAACTTTTCCTCAAAAACCTTTTTTGAAAATTTATTTTTAAGGAAAATTGATACTTTCAACTTTTCCCCAAAAAAATTTTTTTTTGGATTCTTTGATTTTCGAGGAAAATTGATACTTTCAACTTTTCCTCAAAAACCTTTTTTGAAAATTTATTTTTAAGAAAAATTGATACTTTCAACTTTTCCCCAAAAATAGTTTTTTTGGATTTTATTTAAAGAAAATAAAATAATAAAACAAAATAAAAGTGAAAATAAAAAAAAGTAAAACAAAAATAAAAATAAAATAAAGATAAAAGAACATTAAATAATCCTAATTTAATAATAAAAAAACAAATAAATAAATAAATATATATAAAAAAAAACCTGGAATGGCTAGGAGAATGGCTCGGCTCAAGGAAAAAAAACGGCTCGAAGAAGTGGCTCGAGACGTCGGTTCGGCTCGACTAACGGCTCGGGGAGGCAGAACACGCGCGGGTCGAAAAGCGGGTCGACGCTCGGGTAGGGTCGGATCTTGGCAAAATGCACGAATCCTCTGGGTTATTTAACGCAGAAACGGCGTCGTTTTGGGAGGGTATATAAGGCTATTTCCTTCATTTTTTCGATAAAAACCTTCTCTCCTCTCTCTCTCTTCCTTTTTTTCTCTCTCTTCTCTCTAAAACACCCGATGAACCTCGATTGAATATTCACCAGATTTTAAAATTTTTCACCGGAATCTAGGTTTTTCGTCAGAAGTTCACCGAAAAGTTGGTCGGTTTATGGGAATCTTCACCGAAAATTGGGCAGCTGGCCGAAAACTTCAAACTTTATCGAAATTATCACCGAAAAATTCAACGTCCATCGAAAAAGTCACCGGAATCTAGAAATTTTCCAAAAAAAAATTTCGTCAAAAATCTCAAAAAAATTTTTTTCGATTCCTACAACTGTTCTAACACTTCTAAACCTTTTCTTAGCCTTCAAAAATCTTCTATATGCCCTTTTCTCTCAACCAGTAGCTTCTTTCCTCACTGTTTTCTATGTTTTCTATGTTCCTGAGGATCCCTTTTATAGGGATTGATCAGAAGAGTTTATGATCAATCCCAATTCCTCTTTGGATGGGGATTCAATCATTGAATCCAACATGGACTCTTCTGATTGAATCCCAATCCAATTTCCAGCCAGATAAATAAAAAAATAAAAAAAATCAAATGAAAATAAATTAGATAAATCAAAAAAATTAACAGATAAATTAAAATTAAATAACAAATAATACATAATCTGATATACATAAATATTAACAGGGAAAAAAATAATAATAATAATAGTAAAGATATATACATATTAATAAATAAGTAAATACCTAAGGTAAAAATAAAAGAAAAAAAAATATAAAACAATAATAATAAAAAAATAGAAATAAAATAGAAATAAAATAAAAATAAAAATAAAAATAAAAATAAAAATAAAAATAAAAATAAAAATAAAAATAAACATGAAAATAAAATAAAGAAAAAAAAGAACATAGACTTACCTATTTGGACCAGGCCCAATTGATCCGGGCCTGGACCAAATTGGGTGTCTACAAATGGTATATCACATTAGGTCCAGTCTAAAACCATGAATGTTATCACACCATTTAACCATACAATTTCCTATATAGTCTAAGAAAATGCTATCACTTGAATAAGTGTAGCATGTGAAGGAGAAGCAAGACACGAAAACAAGAATCTTAAACAGCTAAATTACGCTTTTTAGAGACTTGAAAATTTTGAAGATAAATAGAACCATTTATAAAGATTTGAAGCTTATTTTGATACATAAGTTGCTAATTATTTATTGTCATTGAGGTTAGGAAACATGAAAAAGGAATAGTATAGGTGTGTCATGGATTTAAATAACATTTGCGACACAATATAGCGACTATTATTTAATGGCAACGCTGATTTTCATCACCATTATTCATCATAATGAAGGGTAAATCATCATTCACATAAATTACAGTATATCGCATTTGTAAATAATGGTATAATAAAAAATTATGATCACAATGAGACGTTAAAATCATTATTTGTGCTTTCCTTTAATATATTTATGAATTTTATAACATATTGATTTTAAGTTATTACTAAAATATATGAAAAAACTTATTTTAATCTATAAATACAAGATTAAAATGTCATAAATTACTTTAAATATCATAAATAAATATTATTCTATTAAATTATTCTATGATAAATTGTGAAAGTTTTAAAAGAATTTACAATCGCAATAAAGGCGATTACCGTTATTTTATTCGTTTTATTCGTAACTGTGATAAATGTGACACCATCGAAAATGCAACGACAATCACTTTTTAAATCCTGAGGTGCATTATATATGCTTCTGAAAGGTGTTTTTCTCGTATTATGCATATAGTAGCTCATCTCCTATTATTTAGGGGAGAGACTGCACAAATTAGCTTAATCAATGAAAACTTCAACCTCCATATTTAGGCTAGAGCTCTCAAAAACCTGTGCCAAATAGAAAGCAATAATGATAAATATATGGATTGTCTCCAAGAAAGAACATTACTAAGCCGTAATATCATTAAAATTATGGTGGTAACACAAACAGGGGTGCTTCCCAACAGTTATTTGAAGCTAGCCATTAAGGGAAGCTTTGGCAACATAATAACATGTGGATCATATAGACCCTTTATGCAATTTTTAAATGTTTTTTAAATCGCATCAGAATATCAGCCTGTTTACTTCATTGCAAAAGATGTAAATATTTGAGAATTCATCTACTCTTACCGGAAGAGTCAAATTGTTGGGTTCCTAATACACTACCATCTCTAGTAGTTTACACAATTGATCCCATAGGCGTAAATTGCCACACCATATGAATCTGTTACAGGTTATAGGTTTAGAAAGAGGGGAAAATGCAAGCTACAATTAACCTCCCTTATATTTCAAGTGTCAAATTGGTTAACTTCCTTTTACACACTAGCTTTAAGGTTTCAGTCACTCAACCCCATAGACACCATCAAAATCTTTGCAAATAGGAGAAAAATCATAATATTCTTGTTCTCATAATGCTGAGAATTGGTGCTTCCTTTTTTGCCCAACAAAGTATGGATCTTTAAGATAAGATATAAAACCACTCAGACATGGCATAATAGTTATTGATCAGAGGTCTTTTTATCTAGCTTACAAGGTCCATGATTTAAATCCTTTCATCAAGTTTTCATGTTCAATTGTAGCAAAGAGAGAGATCTTGCATAAAACCTTAAGATATATGGTTAAAAATAGGCTGAGTCAACACCATTGGTCTCTACTTCAAATTTATTACAGCCATAGAGTCAATCAAAAGAAAGCATCATGGTTTAAATTTTAAGGAGCCAAGGAATTCTAGTCTAGGGTTGGTATATTCATCCATGCATGTGAAACAAAGTAAGACAACTAAAAACAAAATATTCTAGATGATATTATCTAATTGATTTTTGCTGGATTCCATCCCCCAAGTCAGCACATCATTTATAAGAAAAAAAATGAAATTTCCTCCAATTCTATTTTAAGCATCCAAAGTAGTGCCAAAAAAATTAAATGGATTAGGAAACAATTCAGAAGTATTATTTTCTTTCTTGTAATTTAAGGATGTTTATCATAACTACGTATCAAGAAGTGGTTTAGCCTTTTCAAGATTAAAAAACCATTTACTGGTTATCTTTGCCATTTATGCCAAAACCCACTTAAGCTTATTGAGGTTGTATCATGTGAGGTTGTGTACTCTTGATAATGCAACAAGAAGAAACTAATAAGTTTTAATTGCTCTTGAGTTCTTAAACTAGTCATTTAAATTTGTGGAAATCCCAAGTTAAAATGGTTAACACCTTACCAAATAGATCATCTTAAGTTCCATTCTCTTATAAATATGAAAATATCATTGTACTATTTGTGAATTTAAACGAGAGACAGAGATAGAAAAAAAGAGTAGCCACTTCAATATAGTCAACCAAGGATGAAAAAGAAGCCATTTGAATATAGTTAGCTAGGGATTGAAAGAGGCTTTTCAAAGGATTTTAAACCAAGGTCTTATAACAAATGGCTGCTTAAAATTTTAAAAAATGTCAAGTAGACCTATTACAGTATCTTATAAAAATACATATATTAAATGGTGCTATAAAAGTACCTATTTTTTAGAGTATTTAGTCATACTATCGTCTAGTCCAAGAACATTTTTGCCTTTATTTCTTTTTTTTTAAAATAAATTCTTCTCTTTGGTGGCATCGGTGGAATGAAAAAGAAAAAAAAAGTTATATCATCAACAGTAGGTCCTAGCCTCCAACTTTAAATATATTGATCTCTCTCTTTCACTTATTTTTTTTTACCAACCTTATAAATTAAACTGTTATGTAAAAGAAAAACATAAATTGATAGAAATTGTATAGTTATAATAAATATAAAATAGAATGAAAAACACCTTAACGAAGTCATCCAACATTAGGTAAAAATCCCTCGAGTAACCTACTTCTTTCAAAAGTTGGGTCAAGATTTGTTGCAAGAGAAATAACAAAAGAGTAAAATGTTTTATCACACACCACTCACATCTAGGTAATCTTACATGATGCTATCGTTAATAGAGAAACCATAAAGCAATCTATCTCATTTAAAGTAATTTTATAACCAAAATTATGAGACTATAAAGAAATGGAAATATTTAGTTCTAAATTATAGAATGACGTTGAACTTTGAAAATCTTTTTTTGTTACTTTAAGAAAATCTTAAGAATGGATAAGGCACCAGTAAAGATTATTATATGATGCAAACCACTAAATCACTAATCCTTAGATACTAGCCACTTACCCACTCAAATGCATACTTTTAGCAACAAACAGCCTACTTGAGACATCTTTAAAGAATTTCTTTATTAAAGCAAGTAATTCAAGTGAAGCATTTAGTGTATGTTTATATTCTCATAAATTGAGTCATTTTATGTAATGTTGTTCTTTAATAAAAGTCACTCATAACAGTAAACTCATTAAGAATGCGTGAATTTTAAAAGGAGTTAGCACATTTCAAGAAAGATTACTAAAATGAAGTGGATTCTCAAATTGTGAGTAATAACTAAAAGACTCAAGAAAATTTGGGTATTTAAAACCAAATTTTGATTGTGCATTAATAGGTATAAGAGTGTTGCTACAATGCAAATTCAAGTAAGAATAATCAATGATACCTTGATAATGGATGCTTAAGACACATGATCACGAAAAAAAGTTAATTGAAGGACTCTAAAGCCTAAAGGTGGAGGAAGTATTATGTTTAGAGAGAACTCCAAAAGTTAAATTAAGGGAATTAGTTCATCGTTGATTTTAATTTTATCACTATGGGTACCAATCTCACTTTCATCGTTATTTTCAATTTTACCGAAACCAATCTCATCGCCCATCTAAAGCAAAGATTAAAATTTTTTGCTTCTATTTCCATTTGTATTGATGGTTGTTTTGTTTTGGTTATCTAGGAAGTTTATCTTTTGAGGGAAGTCATTAGTATTTTTAGTTTTGGGGTCTTAAGACCCCCGTTTTGGATTTTTTTTTGTACATAGCCATAAGAGAAGGGAGAGAAGGTTTTGATTTTTTGGTTTGAAATCAAGCAAAATCAAGATTTCTATATCCTTTTAAGATACTATTTTGGACTAATTTTTTGCGCTTATGAGAAATCTCTTTTTATTATCTCTTTTTGATATCCAGAGACTTTATCGATTAGATTAATCATTCTTAATTAGTCGATCTCTCTTTAAATTGTTTAAGTTAGAATGTTAGATAAGATAAATCAATTACATATGGAAAACTAACAAGTGAAAAAAAAATTAAAAAATGCATGTAGATATACAAACTTACCTTGATTAGAAAGAAACCCCTCTATTTCATTGTTAGAAATAAATCAACTTAAGGTTTTAAACCATACAAAAACGTGCCTTTCGACATATATGTAATTCAAACACCAATTTATATATTGTGCATACCTTCTTCATGATTGATAATCCTGCAGACAAGATAAAAGTTTCCTTTGGAGTTACCCTAACCTTTGCTAAGAAGCTACCATGCTATATATGATCCTTAATTACTTTTAACAGTTTTTTTCTTTTCTACTCTTTTTTAGTTTCTTTTCAAAACTTTGCTTGATCTATAATACTCCATCAGAAAATTCATCAAATTACCGTTCATGAATTTCCAAGGCTTCTTAAGAAAATTAAAATTAAATCAGATTTCTAAAGAGCCTTTTTTAGTTCATCAATAAAGAATGACATTTTTGGAGAATCCTTTCTTCCTTTAATGGCTTTCTGAAGGGGACAATTTGAAAGATCTGCCCTAACTTATATGAAGGTTAGCAACTAGCATCAGCGAGTATGATGTAGCTTGGTTTTGTTTGGTTTTAGGATAAATCTCATAACAAATCAAAATTTTTGACCCCAAATCAATCCAAATTACAAAGAAAACCAAACCAACCAAATTGAAATAATTTGGTTTAGTTTGATTTCTTATTTGATTTAAATTTTTTAACATGTTAATTTTTTTAAAAAAATTAAACATTTTAAAAATAAAAGAATAAATATTTAGATATTTTATCTTTTAAAAAAAAATTTAGAGACTGAAGAAAGCTTATATAATATTTAAATAAAAATATTAATATATAAAAACTTATAAAGATAATATAACAAAAATATTAATGTAAATATATTAGATAAGATTTGATAAGCTAAGACCCATGACATTATTTTAATATCAAATTTTTTATTGAATTTTAATTCGAAAATACATTTCAAATAATTAAAATATTAATATTAAAATATTTTTAATATTTAATGATAATTTTAAATGAATTGAACCTAAACAGGTTTAATTTGATGGGCTTGCCCGAATTGGCTAGCTTGGCTTGGCCATGACACTTCTATTTTAAACTTCTCTTCCAAGTTTAAAATAGACAACACACCAAAAGAAATCTACTTCTAAAGAACATGCATCGAGTTTCACTAGTCAAAGCATGAAATATCTTGTAGCAGTCATTAAATGTCATTCTTTAATATCAATTAGAAATTTAATCTTATCCATATCCAATAAAAAATATGATTTCTTATCTAAATAGAGATAGAAATGAGGATGAATATAATTTTAAATTTTTATAGAGTATGAGGATGGGGATAGATAGTATAATATCTACTCCATACTCATATCCTACATATATATATATACATTTATATATATCTAATATACAGATTTTTTTATTAAATAATATAATTTATTATTTTATATAAATTAAAATTAATATATTTTTATTGAAAAAAAATATATTAATATATATTTATAAAAAATTACCTAAATAGACAAGATAAATTAAAAAAATTAGTTTTTAGTTTTTTTTAAAGCTATGGATATGAAGATTACCTATACTCATTAAATACCCGTGGAGATGGAGATAAAAATAAATTTAAAATACTCATTGGCTATGGGTATAAGGATAGGCATAATATTAAAATCCAATGATAGGGATAGAGAATACTTTTACCTACCCATACCCTACCAATTGACATCTCTAATATCAACTTCAATCTTAGAATTTTTTTTTTCTATAAGTGAGAGTTAAAATGATTTTAAATAGAGGATTAACTTTTATAGTTAAAAAAAAAAAAACAAAGGTCAAAATGGTGCGTTTAGGAGGCAAGACTCGCACTAGAACTCAAACTTGGATCTAAAAGCTACGCAACTGACCCAATTGGTATTACTAAGGCTCTAAGCTAGGTCAAACCCATCTAGACCGGTCTAAATCGATTTGAACGGCCCAAATAGCCATTAAATAGCCTAAACCACCCCAAGCCACTAAAAACCGCTCTAGACCATGCCATTGACATTTATCAGCCCATTTTGGATTTTTTTGTTTTTTTCATTTATTTATTTATTTATTTGTGCATATTTATGTTTTAAATCCCTAGAATAATTTTTTTTAGAAATAGAAAAATTGGTGTTTAAAAAATTAGTAAATTAAAAAATATGTGTAATAATAATAATAATAATAATAATAATAATAATAATAATAATAATAATAAATCTTTGAAGATAAGATATTAAGGGAATTTAGGTAGCTATTCTTTAACATATTTAGGTGAAGATATTTTTTCAAAATACTTCTAAAGAAATGGAGTATTTAGAAAATATTCAATACAAAGGACTTTCGTTTACTTATTTCCCAAAAATATATAATAATAAATAATAAAAATGATGAAAGGAAAAAATCCTTTTAATAAAAAAATTTATATGCATAAATATAATTAGTAGTAATTAATTATTTTTTTGAAAAAAAGGGGAGGGAAATGAAAATAAAAATCTCTGAATATAAGATTTTAATGAAATCTAAGTAGTGATTCTTTAAAAATATCGAAGATGATTTATTTAAAACACTACTAAAGTATTGTGGCATTTAGAATAATTATCAATAAAAAATTTTCATTTACATTTTTTTTCATAAAAAAATTAAGTGTTAGTCTTGAATTGATTCTTATTTTGAAATGATAAAACATTAAGCTTGATTATGATTTTGCAAATGAATTTATTTAGTACTTGTTTTTAAGTTTTATTATTTTTATACTAAATAAATAATATGTTTTTGAAAATGATATTTGATTTGCTTAAACTTGAAAAACTTTAAAAATTGCTTTGAACTCAAAATGAAAATGTTTTTAAGTGATTTACAAAGTGGAAAATGATTTAAGATAAAAAAAACCAACTTCTTTTCACATTTAAAGAAGGTTTTATACAAGTTTGGAAAGAAGGGATCGATCCCTTGGTTGATCGAATCGATCCCTTGAGATATAAGATCAATTGAGTTGAGAGTTTGGCAGTCAAGTTCTCCGACTTGCACGTTGTGACAAATGAGCCATGAAAATTGTTGTTTTTGATGTGAAGCCTAGCAAGGAAAGATAAATTTCCCATCTTTGTCATTTGTCAGGTGACTCCTCTTTGGATGGATAATTTGTCTTCTCTTAGATACTTTGATTGATCTTATTAGTAGGTTTTACCATCTACATTTGGATCAATCTCCAAAACAATAGCATTTTATTTTCTCTTTTTTTTTTGAGCCATTTTATTCATTATTCTGCCCTAAAAATACCTCTGCTAGAGAACGTAGAAAGGAAACCAATAGTTTTGGATGGAATCGATGATTCAGATGAAACCCTATTCAAAAGAGCAGAGAGCAAAAATAAGTCGCAGTTTCTCACGCCCAAGTTCATTTGGCAACGTGATCCGCTCTTTCCACTGCGCTGCAGCGGTGAGAGGACAAGCCGAACAAAACAACTTTATCCCATACTAACCATGAAGAATAGAATGGAAAATGTAAGATTAGATATGAAATAATAATAATAGCAATTAAATATATATAAAATTGAAGTTAATATTTTAAAATTGATTTTAAAATTAAAATTATTAATTCTATTTTTTGGTTTTATTACTTAATCTTATATA